>NC_049979.1:1330382-1341733 GCF_000003815.2 Branchiostoma floridae
ATGTGAGCTCCCGCGGACGGTTGGCGGATCTCAAACCCAGCTTTTTTCCAATTCTGTAACACATATTATCTGGATGCTCATCACGCATTTAACTACATAAACAATGACATACGCATGCTTTTGGGCCAACTAACAGAGCCAAGATAACTATCAAAACAGCAAATATATTACAATGAGAATAGTGTTGAGATTAGATCTATTATTGTTTTGTTTACGTTGTCAGTTTTGATTATGCTACGTTTTAGTTATCTAGACTAAATGGCCCTTTAAAAAAAGCTGATCCAGTGATGATACAATAGAAGTCGTTTAATTGCACAGCCTATTTGCCAGCGTATGTCGTGCAATAATTCTACTGGTGCGATAATGCGAAGTTATCCAGCTGGGCCGCACCGGTTTGGGATTTGGAGATTCCATGCAGTTAATAGAAGTGTGCGTTAATCCGTTGTGCAATTAACTGACTTTTACTGTATATGCGATATGTGTTGTTTCTGTGTAAATAAAGTAGTAAATTGATAAATGGAAGAAGGAACTCACGCTTCCACCAGAGTGTTGATTGGTGCCGGAGGAAAAGCTGTCTTGATCGGCAGGTTGTGCCGAAGAACAGTCTGTATGATCACTCTCACGTACTTCTCTACACCAGAGGACCTTAGAGCAGGCACGTACAAGATCTGGTCGCCAACTTGTGTCAGACGTCGTAACAACCGATCATAATCATCCTTTGTTTCATTTTCCCATTGGCCGAAGTTATGCGCGATCACAGATGGGTTCATTGTAGTCAAGTTCGCCTTGGAGCCGACATCTTTCTCGTAACCTTCTATCTGAGGCAAGTTACACCGAATGACGAAGTCCATGGAGTCGATGTCCTGACCACAGGAACTGTTCAGCACAACGGCGGAGTTGCCCACGACTGCACACGTGTTGAAATGGCGGCCCTTCAGGGGGGATTCCTCTGGGAGTAACTTCAGGAAATCTTCCGTGACTTCGAATAGTTTCTCGTGACTGAGAGGCATTTCATATCTCAAACGCTGCCCGATCCGAAGGGAGGACCTCACAAATGTCAAGTGGTCCACGTTATAATAGGAATTGAGTATGTGTTGTCTGGAAGTGGAAACAACTCTATTTAGCCAGTTCGAGGAGTCAAAACCAACAGCAAGCCGTTTGTGATGAAAATGTTCTTATTTGCTATTAACTTCTAGATTCTACAAATGTTGAGTCAAAGTCAGATCTAGAAATACTTAACTTTTTTAGGTTTTAAACTTATTTGAGAACAATTTAGACTTATTTGAGGACATTAGTGTACGTTTTACTTGTCTGATTATGTTTGCAATCTGCAGCATATCTTTGGCCATTTACAGCTACGTATACTTTGAACGATTTACAATATGGTTGAAACTTTTTACTGTAGTACTTACCTCATTTTCTTCACCTCGGTACTGTTGAAACGGATTTTACTCTCATTCTTTGACAGGGTAATCCCAGACCCCGATAGTTGTGTTGGGTTGTCCTGCACAGAGGCCTGAGGGGCGGAATCTGCTGTGACGCTCCCTGTGGTACCAGGCAGCCTTGATGTTGCTCCCAAGAAATCTTTGCTGTAAGAGGGTGATGGTAAAAAAAAGTAATAATTTCATTGTCATGACATGGTGACGTAGTCTGTGTAACACAATCTCTGCTGTCCGGGGCTGTAACTGACGCCCCCCCCCCCCCCCCAGTCTGTCTAATCCCCCGGAATTAATCATTTGCAAAATTCGGGCCACATTCGGGGCCATTCAGGTGGGAATTCCAAATGGACCTTATATCCCCTTCACATTCACATGAGAAGGTATGAGCCAAAACGCCGTCAGAATGATTTTTTCTTCTATTCCTGGTAATTCGTAATGTATTCTAGAAATTATCACTGCATTTCAGATATTCTTCTGGCCACACTCTAGCAGGACTCGAAGTGGCTTGCCATTTCAATTCTCCATGGAATGAGATAAGAATGTTGGAATGCCGTAGAATACGGCCACACTGCAGTTATAATAGTTGAAATACACTCTTTAAATACACTATGAATGCCGTTCGATAAAACTTTCGGGTCAGTCAAAAGAATGGGCACAAATATCGGGAATGCAGTGAGAATTTCTAGAATACACTACGAATTCCCTAAGGAATAGAAGTGAATGTTCATTCTGACGGCATTCCGGCCCATTCTTTTTCTCGTGTGAAGGGGCCTTAACAAGGTAGCAGACTTATTCATCCCGATGATGACGCGGTACATAAAATAGTACGGATAAACTTGTTGAAGGAGAGGTAAAAGGCCTTATTTGAGAGACAGCCAGATATGATCTGTGCTGCGTGGTCACGGAAGGTGTCGACTCTGAGACTGTATGATTTGGACTGTGAAAGTTTTCTAAGTTCGTGTAACGAAAATTACGCAACTACCTTTCTAGTGTGAGCCGGCTGCTGTTATTTGACCTCTACAGAGCGGCGTTTCAAAGTTGGTGTGACAATGCGATACGCTGACAGGATTTTTTTTATTTTTTTAAAATATTTTGTGGCTTGTACCCAAAACTCAGACATATCCGTTTTTGTTATTCGTAAAGTGCACCCAAGTATAGAAATCCCCATAGGCCGACAACTTATTCCGCTACCATAATGGCGAACAAATAAACTGAGAAACTGAGCAGGCGCTATTCTCCAGAGTTACTGCATACACGTAACGTTACATTCATACATGCGACATCCAATAGGTTGTTACCAATGGCAACCTTTCAGGTGAAGTCACGGAACCTAAACGTCACTGGGCCAAAACAAGTTACGGAAAGGATCCGGTGACATTGTAAACAAGACCGGTTGAGTGCCGGTTACCATGTGTGCATGTGATTTTCAGTCTTTGTTACTTGAATAAAACTTTTATCCTTGTGTAAGTCAGGCCTTTGCTTGATTTTCTGACAGCTAACGTTATATGTCATGGCTTATCTTTTTCAAGTGTCCACACAAGATCAAATGCATCATCATGAAACAAATAAGCAGAAACAGAAGAACTCAGTGGTCTTTGGAAGGCAAAATTAACCAACATGTTGTCCTTTTGTTTCATCCATTTCGATGGAACCAAGGTCATTATTTAGGTGTCTTTAAAGCAACGATACATTTTTGCTTCGAAAAAGAAGGAAAGTTCATACACACACTCACACAAAAAACACATACCGCTGGGTCCCATGGAAGTTACTGGTTGCGTCCTTCAGGTGACGTCGTAGTCCTTCATACGTGAAGCGTTCGCGCCAATTCACAAACAACATAACTAAAGTCAACACAAAGAAAAGGACCACCCCTGCCCTGAACATTCTTGGCCAGTTGCGACACAAGTTCTTGAACCACATGATAGAATGTCCCCGCAGCAGATAACGTCCTTCCATCGTGACTGTGTGACTTTCCTGTTATGACAAAAACTGGAACCAGAACCCGATATGGCCCGCCCTGCCAGCCAGCCAGTGTCCTCGCCAGGTAATGAAGCGTCTCAACTTTCAAAAGCCATTCACAATCAGATTCAGTAGCTTGTTCAAACCTCGGAGGAATGTATATAACGTTATTGTTTCCACATACAGCGAAGTCTTGTCCGGCGTATGCTGCAAGCCTGCAAGGAGGATTTCCCAATACGTCTAGGTTCAGGTGAGGAAACTGAATTCAAGTGCCCATCGTCTTTTTGACAGAGACGCCACCTATCAAGATGCTGAAGAACTACAACAACAACCACTATGACGACGACTGCCCGAAATAGCCACAGGTTGCATCACAACTACGCAAAACATACCCCTTATAAGCTTGGATTCGCGTCGTCGCGGTTACATCCGAGACGGGACAGTTGCAGAAGATGAGCCAGGCAGAAGGGAGGAGCAGAGGGAAAGGATCTGGCCGAGGAGTGAGTAAAATATTTGCTCACGAAATAGTTAAGTTTATGAATCAGCCCCCCTCCCCCTTACGTTGAAAGTTATTCTTCCGTAGGCAACTGACCTTATTAGCTTTTACAGTTTCAGTGTGCGGTGCCAGTGTGCGATCTCAACTGAAACTTTGACCATGTAGCCGAAGTTTTATAGTTCAGAAAAATCTTACACTGGTAGAGCTGCTCTAGCCAACATCAACCTTATTTCTAATGAAAATATTTCATTAATTTTACCCTCTTACTAGCTAGTAGTCTTACTTCTTAGTAACTACGGTCTTAGTCTTAGAAGTCTTAGAAACAGTTGCCAGTGGTTGCATTGCTTTCTGGTTAAGATATTCATTGTCCGTTTATCTGGAGAACTTTAAACTTTGATACACAGCCTTATGCCAAACAATTAAAACAAATCAGTACAGACCGTTGTTTTGCACCTGTCTGTGTGTTTGTGTGTGAACAGAGAAGGAGGAGAGGACAGAGAGCACATGGGGCAGAGGCAAGTGTACTAGTAATCCCATTGTGGTTTGGCTGGGCTCTCTCTTGCCAGGCTCTTTGGGGGCAGAGCGGGCTTTCAGCCACCAGCGTAATCCTATTAACAATATTGTCCACCACGATAGACCGCTGTGGTTCACAAATTAAACTCCGCAACCACCCAAACTTCTCAGTTCAGTTTAGTTCAGTTCTAAACTTCTACCCAAAGATTGCTAGTACCCCAGATTAAACTTATTCTTCTACCCCAAAGAGCACCCAGCGAACCCATGAAGAGATGGTCAAACTCATACTTTCTTTCTGTGTCCATAATGTTATCTGTAATGTAACGTAATGTTACATCGTACCACTATCACATTCACAATCACAATGGTGTTACAAATATGATTTTTTTCGTTAGACTGGACTGTAAATTCATATTGTATCAACTGAAATATATTTTCAACTGTTCAGGGTGGCCACAACATCAAGCTGTCCAAGTCGCTGTCCTATCTGCTGAGACATGGAGCTGCCAAGATGGGCTTCCAGCTGGACCCAGGTCAGATATAGGTCACTGTCTTAACCCCTCACCTCTGACCCTTAACCCTTACCTGCTAAGACATTGACCTGTCGAGCTAGATTGGTTTCTAACTGCCTTTCTAATTCAGCCCATTACCCGGCCCCAACCCCTCAACTCTGACCCTTAACTCATTATGCCCTTACCTGCTCCAAGATGGGTTTCCAATGGTATCCAGGTCAGATACAGGTCACTATTCTAACCCCTGACATCTGACCCTTAACTCGTAGCCCTTACAGGTCTGCTCCAAGATGGGTTTCCAACGGGACCCAGACCAAACACAGGTCGCTACCCTAACCCCTCACCCTTATCCCCTAACCCTAATACTAGTGTGCCAAGATGTGGATCCAAGTCAGATACATAAACACAGAATTAGAAGACAACCAGTATGTAAATATATGGACGTGATTTACACGAGCTTAAAGTTAAAAGTTAAACCCTTCCCGCGCCAAGGGCAGTGCCCACTTCTGGCGCATAGGGCGGTGCCCATCTCTGTTTCGTTAGCCCTGGGTCACACACAACGCAATCACTACAGCGGGGGGCTAGTCCACTGGTAGTGGTGTGTGTTCAACTTCCATACTCTTTCCCGAATGCTGAGTGCTAAGCAGAGAAAGCAGCATGTACCATTTCGAACTCACGACCTTCCGAATGCAAGGCGAACACTCTACCCACTAGGCCATTGCACGAGCTTGCCAGCTGGTAAACAGGTTAGTCAAAAAAAAGTTTCTGATTTTTGTGGGGCGAGGCTCAGAACTTAGCAATGATGAACTCAAATCTGGGAATTCAAAGGAACCAATTATCCAATTGAACGATACACAAAGAAATAATGCTCCATGGCCTGTTCAAAGGCATAAATGGAACTGCTTTTCTTTACTAGCTGAAGTTTTGCTCTGTGAATGTTGTCTTCTTTTTAGTGTGTGGCACTGTACTATGAAGTATTCCAACGCTATGGCGAAAACCCTCTGCTGTAGGGCAATCCGTAAATATCCTACCATCTTCCCACACCCGCAGTACAAAAACTATCCAGTCCTAGAGGCAAAGTTACCCATCAAAATATAAAAGGATTCTCTTTCTTGTGTTGTGGTTTTTGGCTTGTAAATTGTTTAAAATGCCAGAAATTTGCCGTTAAAAATGGCGCGCAGTAAGTGGAGATGTCGGATCCACGCTTCTGATACTACTGATCAGTTTGCTACAGGCCTTAAATTCTTGCCTCTGTTTTTATCCTCCCCCAGGCGGCTTCCTGTATGTGGACGAGGTTCTGAAACACCCGCAGTTCAAACGCTACACCGCGGACGACGTGCGGCAGGTGGTCGCTGACAACGACAAGAAACGTTTTGCTCTTCAGGAGGAGGAGGGGACCGGGAGGCTGCAGATCAGGGCCAATCAGGGCCACACGCTGGAGGTGAGGATGGTTTGTGACAGTAGTTTAGACAGAGATTGTATTGTAGAAGCATAAAGGGTATATTCTGTGAAACACACTTACACACTGCAGACACATGCACACATACACACGCTGGAGGTGAGGATGGTAACTGTATGTGACAGTAGTCTAGAAATATGTTGAACCATAAAGGGTATATTCTGTGAAACACACGTACCAGTACACACATACTGGACACACATATACATGCATGCACACACACAGGCAAGAACATTAAACTGGGTTGTCATCTTACCTGCACCATTCAATAACAGAGAGAGAGAAATATAAATCATACTAGAATTGTTCAAGAACCATTGCTATTTATTCTTTTATACTTTATAGGTGGTAACAGTCAATGCAGCTAATAACAATCCATGTACACCTACATCATAGGACATTTATGTAGAAAACCCAGTACATGGACCAGTGCAGATTAGGTGCAGGTAGACACCAGAAATACCTGCACAGCTCCAATTTTACCTGTACTAACCTGCATATGCAGGTGGTATTTCGAGCCCTGGTTGTACAATGTTCTACATTTCTGTTGCCAGGTGGAGGAGCTGGACCTGACCCCCATCACGGACCCTGCGGAGGCCCCCACGGTGGTGCACGGGACCTTCCTCAGCTGCTGGGACAAGATCAGGACTCAGGTACGGAACAGCACAGCAAGACAGCTGTTTCCAGCATCAGACATTTTTCTGTTCCACTCATGTAATGAAGATCAGTTTTTGGACAAACGAGGTGAAAGTTTTGTCCAACCCAGCAAGAATATTCTGTTGTGAGATGGTGGGATAAGTCCTTGCCACAGCCATGTGTAGATAAGTTAACATTAAACACCTTAGGGCAACTTATTTCCTTCCATTTCATGATGGAAATCTGGCAAGAGGACATTATAGTGAAAACAAAGAGCAGGGAGTTTGTTTGTTTATTTGAACCTTTTCAGCCTGCAGGCCGCTTTTCATTAAGGTTATGAGGTAAAAGTAACTTGAATATGCCTGACATTGTATTATCTCCACAGTGTACTATAAGTACACTTCTCCCTCACACTCTGTTTTCATGTTGATCTTCCAGTTCAGAAATTTGTGTTGAAATCCTACTGCCTTAAAAAAGATAGAGGATTAACCTTTAACTGTTTTTTTTACCTTAAAGTTAAACTTTGTACCTCTTTCCCATTTTTACCTTTAACAGTCATATGCATATAGTTCACGAGTGGAAAAGATTAATAGTTAATTTTTAATTCCTGTGCAGGGCCTGTCCAGGATGAGGAGGAACCACATCCACTTTGCACCGGGGGAGCCAGGGGAGGACGGGGTCATCAGTGGTCAGAATCTTTCTGTTTGTTTCCTTTTTCTTCCTTTTGTTTCACATAACTGTACAACTGCTGCAACACACAAGTTTCGTACAGTAAGAATTTCAAAAGTAAACGCCCACCTCAGCACTACTCGGCAGTATTGTAAATAAATGTTATTCAACACAGCTGCTAAGATGAGGTCTTAGGAGCAGCATTGATTAAAATGGAAAGAAGTACAATCTGCAGAATACTGGAAGGTTTTATCAACTCATACAATGTACCTGAATGACGTTTGTGTTCAGCACCGCGTGATAATTAACACAAGCTTAAGTTGTAGCTCTTCTCCATTTATGATCAGCATATTCTGTCCATCATTCCCAACCACAACTTGACTATGTGAATAAAAGTAGGAAAGAACAAATATTAAAAACAACTGTACATGTATGCTGAACAGTTCTAACTATTTGAATCTTGAAATCTGTCAGTGAATGGTTTATTTTTATGAACTTTATATCATTGTTTTCTTTTTCGTTCTTTCCAGGGATGAGAAGAACATGTCAAGTTCTGGTCTTCATCGACATGGAGGCAGCCATGAGAGGTGAGGGAGTGTGACTGCCTGAATTTCTGTGTTCCAGGGTTGTAGCCAGCACCAGTCCTTCCGTCCTTTGACGGAATTTTGCAGCTGGGGACAGAAAAAAAATTTGCCCATTCCGTCCTCTGTGAGCAAAATTTAACCCTCAACTTGCATGAAATATCATTTCAGAGAGTCTACATTTCAAAATTTTCCTTGGGAGCATACCTCCGGACCCCCTAGCAACGCTGCGCAAAAGCCATTCAGAATCGAGGGGACGGAAAATGATTTCTGGCTGGCTACAATCCTGCTGTGTTCTCATTTTTTCAGAATTCATAGTAAAACTTTCTATATTTCTTTGAAATGGTAGACCACTTTGGTTTAGAAAGACTTTGGTTTGGTTTGGGTTATTCTTACCACCTGGGTTTTGGATCAAATGTCCTGTCGTTACACCACGTGACCACTTCATGTTATATCAGTTTCCTTTCTTAGTTTCTTTACTTTAAACGTGATGTTGTATTTCCAGATGGCCTGCAGTTTTTCCGTTCTGCCAACAATGTGATCCTGAGTCCAGGTAATGAGGAGGGGCTCATCCCACCTAAGTACTTCCAGCAGGTCTTACAGGCCAGACCAAGTGAGTTGTCAGTTTGTTTGCTTTTTTTCTTTTTCTGAGCCTTTCTTCATTTATTTAAAACTCAAATTGCCTGAAAAACTAATATTGGCTTGCTGGCTGCTGTTCATAAATTTTTGAGGCCATGATGGGAGAAAACGACACAGCTAGATATGCAAAGGTTAGGTGGAACAGGTTGTTCGTTGTATTATAACCAACTGCACTGAATGGCAGGTATAATAGCTATACAGATACAGGAGCCAGTGTGTTACACTGAAAATAAAGGGTGGTTATACTGGCTATACAGATACAAAAGCTGATGTGTTACACTGAATGGTGGTTATACCAGCTATACAGATAAAGGAGCCAGTGTGTTACAATGAAGGGTGGTTATACTGGCTTTACAGATACAGATGCTGCTGTGGACGGCAGTTATATGGGCTATACAGAATACAGAAGCTGGTGTGTAACACCAAAGGGCTATTATACCAGCTATACATATACCGACATGTACTGACACATATACAGATACCTTCCCTCATCCACTATAGCATGACTGTACAATGAGGCAGATATCATTTGACCAATGCTGTTCTGTTCATTTCCAGGGAGAGTTCTTCCGCTGGACTTGCCGTCGTCATGACAGAGTAGAACCAAGGCAGAGCTGCAGCTGTAATGTTCAGATACAAGTAGTTTCATCAAAATTAGTTGATTTCCCAATCACTGTCTCCAAAATGCAGTAACCAGGCAACAGAGGTGTACACCCAGGAAATCTCATCCTCCTACGAAGGGATATCCAACAGCAAAACTGCCTGTCTGGATGTACCCTGCTTTCTCAACCTTCGCCCAAACCAGCTGTCAGCCAATCAGGGAATAGGCCTTTCAGTTTTCAAAAGGGGGGCTCACATATATAAGGATAAGCTCATTAATATTTATAAGCAGGGCGGTCAGGAACTCAGGGGGACGGTTGAAAGAGCAGGGCACATCCAGACAGGCGGTTTGGCTGTTGGATGTCCCTGCGTAGGAGGATGGGAAATCTTGGCTGGAGTGACAATGTCATCAAGGACATCATAGTGTGACCTACCAGTGTGAACAGATAAGGGCCAGTTCGAAGAGCGGTATGAAGACTATTTAACTGCTGCCTACCCATGTCAGGGAACCCAGCAGCAGTATAATCAAATATTGGATACTACTAAATTAGTGCAATTATTCATGCACCATATGGTGTACAGGGTACTGCCCAATGTGCATATAGCACTTGGGCGCAATTATGTACAGCTGTACAGGCACTACAGCAGGTCAACAGTCCACTGCTACTTTAAATGATAGTTTAAAGCTGCTGTATGTGACTTTTAAAATTGTGCGTTATTCGGAATATTCGAATAAAAAAGACTTCTGTATGTATAAGCAGCCACACCTCTCTGGGCTGCAGTACCATGTGAACCAGTCAGTATTGCCCTGAGGAGGGTGGCAGACAGTCACCTAAACGTTGGTGGAATAAAAAAAACTTATTAAGGGACTTGCCAACATGATTGAATTATTAATGGGTGTGTGCTAATACTTACTCAGTTTAGACCAACTACTCTCTCTTTGCAGCCAAGGGCTAAATAGAGAGGAGCTTACAATTGGTGGGGCTAGATTGCAAGGGTCTTTAATGGCAGCCTGTATACAGCGCCTAGTGACCTGGATACAGCGCCCAGTGACCTACGACGGTAAATGCCTAGTTGCAGCTGTAGGTTTTGAACCAGTCACAATGGGAAGAATGGCACTTGGTAGTGGACAATCCCTAAAACACTTTGGATACGGATCATTGAAACAAAGTATCATGTCCAAACCTTAGCTCCTCTTACAGTGACATCGAGTTTCCGGTTACCCAAACGACCCTTAGAGTTATTTGAAAGTACAATGTAAAATCAAAATTCGGTAATCATTAATAAGTATGTTGGATATATTCTGCCAAAGATCTGGCTGAATGACATGTTTGCAGAAGTATTTTTGTAAAATTGAATAGATCTTCCCGAGCTTGACTTGTAAAAAGACAAGACTGCCATAATCCATGACTTGTCCACTTCTCTGGAATTCTGTTGCGGCAACAGCTGCATAATAAGCGCGCTGCTGCAGTCAGTCAGCCGGTCTCTCAAACACGAGCTCTGCGGTGCCTTAAGGTGGTATCTCACTGCACTTGGGGCACCTGTGCGGCACTGTGGGGTCCATTCACTGCGGCACTGTCGTGGAATTTTCGACAATTTTTTTAAATAATTGAGATATTGTGTAATATGTTAAAGTATGACTTGGAAGGAAACATATTGACAAAATGTAATGAATATTTGGACCTTATCTCCAAGCAAAATACCACCATAATACTGCCATTTTGTGTGTGTGTCTGTGTGTGTGTGTGTCTGTGTGTGCGTGGGTGTGTCTGTGTGTTTGTGTGTGTGTGCAATGAGGTTACAATCATTTGATTTAACCTTGGTGTGTATGTGTGTGTGGGGGGGGGG
>NC_049979.1:1342583-1405159 GCF_000003815.2 Branchiostoma floridae
GGTGCCATGATTAGCTTGTTTTGGCACCCCGTGGGGTTGAAATACCTTTCTGCCTGACTTGGCTGCTTCGTGATCTTGTCTGTTCCGTGGATTTGTTTTTTGGAATGCATTTCCTCCTGCGCACCGGTCACCTGTATGCGGACACAGTGTGCTAAGCGGTATTCAGATCATGAAATAGTCATGAGCGATCTGTAGTCTTCTCGTCGTTTTCCTCCTGGGAAACACTTGGGGTTCTAAGGCATCGGTGAGTATCATAGGTGTCATGTAATAATCAGATACCATATTGTAGCAAGAGAGAGTGAAAACAGAAGTTGAGGTCCACATGAGTTCATAGCTAGGAACATAATTCTATTGATAATCATTAAGATTTCGGTTAAGTTGCAATGTCTACATGACTTCTTCCACAATGATAATAAGAGTTCCAAACTATGTCATATACAAAACTAATGAGGAAATGCCACATGTTTTCACATTTCAGGATGTGATTTCTCCAGACCGTTTGTGAATAATATGTGATGCAAACTAATCACATTTTTCACATAAAGCTCGATTTCTGTGTCACCCCTCAGAAATGTGACGTGAATGTTATCTTATGTGACCATCTGTCAGTGTGATAGAATGTTTCCATTATGTCACATTATATCACCTTTTCTTGGCATTTTGCAGCAAATGCACATAATTTCCACATTTATGCCCCAGGTAGCGAATGTAATACAACAGCAAATGGCGCTATTACATCAACCATTGTGTTTATGCTCCAATAACAACGAAACCTTCAGTTCTTTACTTGTAGAAAAACAGTCAGACGAGTCTACGATTGACTTTGTACTAGGTGAGGTTTCAACCACACCTAGTACAAAGTCAAAACTTGAAAGACTCAGTAGGGCTTAATGCTTTATTTGTGCAAGGAGCTTTTATTAAGCTCCTTGGTTTGTGTGATAACTGGGAGTTGAGGAAATGTTTACGTTTTACCGCAGGTATAAACAAACATGTCGACCGGCAACAAGTTGGTGGCCATCTTGTTTCTACTTCATGCCATGCGTGACCCAGGTTTTACTGACGGACAGACCACAACAACACCGGGTACATCAAGCTATGGTAAATAAACTCACAATTTTGTAACGGTAACCCAAATTTACTTAACATCATCATCATCAGCCCCATAGCTTTTTTTTATTACATGCGGTCGACCAGTTCTACTACAATTTAACCTGTGCCCGATGTGTGATTCGGGTCAATCTGCTCCCCATTTGGGGTCTAACCGGGGGGCCAAGAAGACAACAAGAGCGAAGTCAAGTAGAGTTTATAGTCAATTGCACCAAGTTTCTACAGTCAAAGGTACAGAGACAGTTAGCCTTTATTACATGGAGATGGGATTTTAAAATGCAGTGGGAGTCCAATAATCCACCAAACAGATTCCTTTGTAGCAAAATTGACCAATTACCATTGTTTTGAGTATTGCCAGTTCTCAAGTTTCCACAGACAATCAGGTCCAGGTTCATGTCCGGACCTGGAAATTTCTGTACTGGTACCTCCCCCAAGCAACAATAGATTTTTTCTTTCTTTCTGTCCTTTCACATCTTATTCTTTGACTTTAGATTCATTTTGGCATTCTATGGCATTAGTTATCTGTTTTCTGATACTTTTTTTTTTCAATCTACGGAATATTTGTGCTCATTCTACAGCTGCTTTGCACAATTTATTGTGTGGTCGAAAACTTTTTTTTTTTTGGAAATGGCCGAAAATTGGTGCGAGCGCGGATGTCATCCATATAATCAAATGAACGTGGCCTTATGAAGAGATGCATTGCAAATATGCGTTGTATGAAATAACTTTGATTAATCTAATTAATGACTTTCTGTCAAGTCAATGGTGGTAGCATTTCATCATCAGTGTCTTGAAAATGACAAGGTTTTCATACAGTGTTTTACAGTATAAGATCGCATGGGGGAGTAGTACAGTGACATCGATTTATCGAGTCACTAGACAAAGTGAAAGTTGAAAGGATTCCGTGCCTTCAGTCAATTTGAACTGACAACTTCTATTGCTAGTTGACATCAACCATTTTGCCTGTGTCAGGCCTACGTAACATTTCCTACTCGGGCCCGGCCGGGTTGTTTGCGGAAACGAAGAATTAAGGTAGTATATAACAGTGGCTGAGGAGCTTTGGGGGGTGTTTTTGGTCTTCTAAAATTACCATCTTAGATAATGTATGGACCTTGATTTTTTTAAGGTAGTACCTTAATGCATAAAGATGATTTATGCAAATTGGTATGACGTCACAATGACGTAATCGACTACTTTAAGGCCACACCCATTTTTTGAAAAAAAAAGCTTAAAAATCTTAAATTTTGACTTGTTCTTTGACTGTCATTATTGATACTTTTCAGAAATGTGCATAAAAGTGCTTTGAAAAGATCTGCGCTCTTGTCATGCTGATTTTTTATCATTTTTTTCTTGAAATTTTAATTACCCCTTATGCTAACTATAAATATGCAAAAGGCATGCTGTTGAATTATGTTTGGTCCTTTCTGAGTTCATGTCGTACTTTTCGTTTGTTCCCCCAAACTGCCCCTTTGTGGAAATGTGACGTCTGAATTAGATGAATTCGAGTAAACTTTTTCCGATCAATTCTCTTTTATTTTTCTCAAGGTCGTTCGAAGAAGATAATCTTCCCCTATCCTCGCAGCACCAGTAACTACGCCGAGTTAAACGCCACTCTCTCTGAGGAATTGGGCAGTTTTACCTTCTGTGTACACATGCGCACGAACGACACTGCCGGCTCTTTAGTCAGCTATGCAACAGGAAGAATCAGCAACGAGATACTCATTGAAGGATGGAGAGGAAAAGGTTTCAAGGTAGGTTAGTGTTTTTCCTTAGCCTGGGTTGCACAATCAAAGTGAAAGTGATCCCCAACCAGTTTAGCTCAAATGTACTCCGGCAATGAACAGATGAGCTCATAGAGGACATACACTGTATACTGTATTTACATGTTCACGGTACCGAGAAAATTACCGAACTCATTTCGACAAATGTAATGAGCAGTGGACCTCGCTCTGCTTAATGTCCTGTCTACAACCCTTTCCAGTAGCGTTCATAAAGGTGAGCGGATAGACACATCTGATATTTGAGCTTCTTGTTCAACTGGACTGCGTACGCTACCGCACAAAGTCAATCTATTAACTGTCAGGGGATGACCGGTGGGTGCTAGAACTGCCCTTGCCACTGGTCAGGCTGATAGAGGCTTGATGGCCAAATATCTCTTAGCCAGTGAATAGGGAACATGAATTTAGTGTTAGGTTTCATTTTGTTGCATCAAGGTACCAATACAATGATGTATCATGTTCTTCTTTCAGATTCTCGTAGCAGGTGGAGTAACAAGTGGCAGATCGTTCAGTCTTCCCGTTTTGGACGGCTTATGGCACGTTATTTGTCTAACGTGGCAGGGCGTAGACGGGGCATGGGAACTATACGTTGACGGTGCACTGAATAGATCAGACTCGGGGCTTGGCGCTCGCAGAGTCATATCCACACAAGGAACGTGGATCCTTGGACAAGATCAAGACAGTCAAGGAGGTGGATTTGACACTCCACAGGCCTTCAGTGGAGAAATGACGAGAGTAAACCTCTGGGACCGTGTTTTGTCTACATCCGAAATTGGGACGAATTGGACCACGTTTTGCAGTCACCAAGGCAACGTTATCAACTGGACTAACACACAGATTCACGTGTTTGGGCAGGCCGGCTTTGCTCAATATGACCATTGCGGTAAGTGTTTTCACTAGGAGATGTGCTCTCCTGCACTCCTAATGGACTTTCGAACGTAATCACATATTCAACTTTCATGTAAATGGATGAAACCAAGTTGTACTATACGTAATCTAGGGTTCATAAATAAGAAACCGATTGATCGAAACATTCGCAGGGTATCGGTACAGTGTACCGGTACAAAGCCGGTTTTTCTTATTGGACCGCCCCGCCCCCCCGTGATCTCGCCCCCCCCCCCCCGGGATCACTAGTGTTTTCGGCCCCTCCTTACCCTTTTGGGGTGAAGTCCTTCTAGTGATTTACATCTCCAATAAACCTAGAAGTTACAGTACTTTTGCTTCGTACAAATCACACCATACCTCCATTAAATATTTTTAGCCCTTGCAGATTTATAGTGTCATCTAGTCTCATTCATTATGCAAATAAAGCTGTAATTGACACGTTTGAGTTAACACGTGTGCAGATACTTTCGTTTAGCTGTATTTTATGATGACATTTTGTCCTGAATTAAGAAAATGACTTGCGCATTTGCACAATCTATACATAGTGGTGCACAATTAATTTGCACATTGCACTTTAGAATTTTTGTACTTTGACATTAATTATGCAAATCAGAATCTCATTTTCATAATCATTATCTGATATGTTTCACCTTCCATAACCTTTAAATTACATACATTACGTGTATTAAAGTCACAACATGGAAACACTAGAATTACATATTCATCTCCTGAATTATGCGCATTATGTCCTAATTTGCATTTTTGCATGTCATTTCGTAAAGCCCATGCCACTTATCCCTTATATCATGGTATGTGAAGGTAAAAAGAAAAAGGGAAGTTCTGTTTCAGTGACACAAGCAAGGTACTTATACCAAATTAACTACCAGACTATATTCCACAATCATGATGCTATTGACCTATGTGAAATCAAACCTGAACATGTGGAGATTTACATGATCATGATATTTTGTTGTGTACAAACAAACACAAAAACATACAAGTCTCTGCAGTACCGACAGAAAGTGCCAGGTAAACCACTTTGGACGTTGACTTTCCTTTAGACAACCGCTACACAACAACCAAATCTCACCAAGATCCATTCACAATGTCTCCAGTTATATGCTGTTAACATACTTACAGACACACCAGGCCCTCGCCCAACCGTTTGCATAGCCCTCTGGCGAAGGCGAAAAAGTGTACTTCGTTTTATGTATCCATGTAGTTCTTATCGCAAAACATACATAGTCTTTTAGGCTAACGTCACATTTCCAAACCGGGGCCCGGCCGGGCTGTTTGACAGTTTGTGGAAACGAAAAAAAAAAGAAATGTATACGTGAAGATATACCCGAAGAATGCCCGCGACCATACTCTTGACGTCTTGTGTAGTTTGGTGTCCTTCATATCATACCTTTTGTTCCCAAAAGCTGCCCGGCAATGCCCCGGTTTGGAAATGTGACGTAGGCTTTACTAAGAGTTTGGGTGTATATACCGGATTCATTTTGCAGTCGGTGATCGCTGATCTTTTATTAGCCTCAGTAAACTATTGTCATATCAATCGTTGACGTTTCACAGAGTCAAGTGATACAGACATTAACGATTGGCATTCGTCATTTTTATAACGACGGTGTTTTAGGTTGCCCGTCCAATACTAAAGCTACATGTACGCCCAACCATGGTGGAAATAAGTGGCTGTGAAAAGAATAGTTTATGCCACAGTCTACATGACTGCTCTTGGGGGATATGGAAGTGATAACAACCATGTATGCGACTTAATCGTGCCAATGAGCATCAAATCAAATCATACAAATCTGAATAACAATTTACGATATTTCAGTCTCAAAGATTTTTGTTACATGTATTACCTTTGTGCGAAATTTCAACTCATTTGATATGATAATGCACCTGTTATGATAAGTCGCCTTCTTAACACTGCAATCTTGCTTACTTCGGGAGACCTGTCAAGGTTACGTTAAGGAGAAAGATCGAAAACGAAATCGGTATGTAACGTTATGTAGTGGTCAAAACATAAAGGGATAATCCGCTGGAAAAGACGTTCTACTGGGTACCCATATGTTGTCTGAAAAACCTCACAAACAGCTGACTCAGTGAGCAGTAGATCATATGTTGCAGGAAGTTTATGGCGCCCACCGTCTCTGTTCAGGGATGGTTACAAAGCTCTGATGTAGATGGCTTCTTTGATCCCTCTAGTGACAAAGTATGTCCAAGATTTTGACTTTGTCAAGTGAGACCGAATGCCTCGGTGATTCTATGTGAATATGTTGGGACATGTTTGAGGTTTTTGATCTCAGACCACATAGACCTCCTGCAACCTATGATCCACTGCTTACGTGTTCTATCTGCATAACGTGACGTCACGACAGCAGCGGATTGTTCATTCCTTGACAAAGACTGGAGCACGTCGATGTAGGTTAGACATCCAGGTAATGAGATACGCCAAAAATAGTTACTCAAGCAACTGGATATGGTTTTGAAACGGTCAAAACCATATCCAGTTTCAAAACCATTTGAAACTTTCAAAACCATATCCAGTTGCTTGAGTAACTATTTTTGGCGTAAAGACTGGAGCTGTTCAGTTCAAAATTTGGCTGAGTCTAATTTTTGTGTTGAATAAACTAGCTCGATTATGACTTCTACCAACACAAATGAACTTTCAAGTTTAGATTTTCTTGCAGTTGTTCTGAAACAGGACAGCCTAGCTCCATTACTAAATAGGAAATTTGAATTCCAATTTTCTATAATGTATTGACAGCCGAGCTCCACCACTTCGCGTACGCTTTCAAAAGCAAACTTCAATAGAAAAGTTCAAATTTCCCCATGTCCCGACAGCTGTGGACCATTGCCAGTCTGACCCGTGCATCAATGGGGCCTGCAGTAGCGGTGCGGACAGCTTCACCTGCTCCTGTGACGATGGCTACGAGGGAGAAACTTGTCAAACTCCCGTCGGTATGTGAGCCTATACTTAAATTTACCCCAAATTTCAACGCATCTGTGGAGTATCACTCACTTTCCAATGATTCCATATCAATGAAGCATCTGCGTGCTGTCCACCAAGTTGGTGTCATTGGTTTTCATTTCAATGGATCGAACTCGTAGCTCAAATATACATTAGCTGAAATACAGCTCACTAACCCTTATCACGACGGTCTAAATCCAGCTGACGTTACGCTGGGAGACTCAATTCCTGCAAGGGGGAACCAAATTAGGAAACGTTAGTTTTTGACAGGAATGATTATGGTATAGCTAATTTTTCGTTTAATTTTTTTTGCACAAGGTGATTTTTGAACTCGAAGAAGTGGGGGTAAAATATGTATTATTTGTCACAAACATTGTCGTTCTAATGCATTAGCTTTGGCCGTGGTCTCCGCCGACCTGACACTGGCAGGCGAAGTGTTTACAGACGACCTGAATGACATGAGTCATCCACGGTTCCTGATGCTCGCAAGGGCGATAGAATCTGAGGTACATAGTTTTATGTTTCTTGGTACCCCCCCTTTTTTTTGATTATCAAAGATGGACCATAATATTGCATTTGTATGTTTTATCCAAATTGGCTGTTATAATGGTGTCTATCTTCTGTCCTGTAGACATCCCTAGCGTTTGCGGCAGTTCCAAACTTCAGAAAGGCAACAGTGACGAGATTTCGGTAAATGAAAATGATTTTCCATTTTGTGTTTTTGCATCCTATTGCTATTTTAAACAAACCAATAAGACCAGTTAACTCAGTGAACGCATACATTTGCCAATTGTTAACCCAGGCTTATATCTGACTTATTCTAATTCCAACGTAATCTACCATTGCTTGCGACTGTGTATTATTGTATGTCTGTAAGAATGTCAGTCTTTATCCTTCCTTTAAGTATGGGCAGCGTGATTGCTACTGTAGACATGGAGTTCCAGAGTACTGACCAGGCTCCTGGATCGGATGAGGTCGTCATGGTAGCAACTCTTCAGCAGTACATCAGCGATAACGGAGGACGTCTGGGTAACCTGACTGTGAGTCAGGTGGATGCTGTGCTGTCTCCAGGTAAGTGTGAATCCGCAAGTAACCAGATTTCCTCACTGTTGATGAATGTGGAGAGGGACATGATCCAACAGATAAATTCAAATTCTGTATTTGTGATCTATAGTTTAACTGTAATGAGTTGATTTTCCTACAGCCATGCCATAGACCTACTAGAATGGACGTATGGCCTAATCAATAGACATTAAATTCATATTGATTAGCTGATGCGTTTCCCCTTTAAATTACATGCAACTGAAATTTCTAGTAAATGTTTCATGATAATCATACGATGCAGTATAATGAAATGTGTCATAGAAAATGATATTTCGAGTAACTTGTGTTCTATAGAGCCATGTTAATAGTCTCGCATTTGAATACATATTAGATATCACTCAATGGCTTGCACATTACACATATGATGGATACACACACACACACACACACGCACACATGCACACGCGCGGGCATACACGCATGCTATCTGCAATCTTGCAATCTTACTTTAATTGAAGTAAGGCGACGAGGTTACTTTAAGAATCCACTGCACAGCTCAATTTCATATTCATTTTTCTTTCTTTTCTTTCCCATTCTTCGACAGTCTACTGTAAGGAGGAGGCTGTACAGACAGAGGCCGGGCTGGTGTATTTTCCTCGTGCGGACGGCGACAGTTTCTCCTACTCCGCTGAACGATGTAACTCTTCCGCAGAACATGGTCAGTATGATGCGGGCCTATTTATAAGGGAATGTTAAAATCTTTCACGGATATCACAAGTCCACCATACCATGTATATTAATGACATTTAATAGTTAAAGTCCTTCCCGCACGAGACGGGCGGCCCCATATCCATTTCAATACCCTCGGGCCACACAAACTTGTGTAATCACTTTGTATATTGTCGATGCACTGGGTAAGTGATGTATTGGTGTACTGTACCTTGCTCTTTTCCAAATCCAGTGCTTAGCAGAAAAAGTGGCATGTTTATTTTTAAAGTCTTTGGTATAACTCACTTTTAAAGTCTTTGGTATAACTCACTTTTAAAGTCTTTAATACGACTCGGCCGGGGATCGAACTCACGACCTACTGAAAGAAAAGCGAACACTCTACTCACTTGGCCATTGTATTTACGTGTTTTCATGTTCCTCTCTCCAGAGAAGCCCCTGGCCACTCGGTTCTGCCGGATCGCCACGGGTAGAACTGCGGTGTGGGACCCGCCTGTCCTCCTCACGTGTGATACTGACTCGCGAAACCTGTCTCAGGTAGGCGTTTACAGCTAAAACACATAAGCACACTAGCTGCGTGTTGAATGTATAGGAACTGAAATGATCGGGAAATAATACTTGTTCTTCTTGTTCTTGTTCCCCTATTGATTGTGTTGGGGCAAACCATCCAGGACATGTTCGCACATGTTCGCACACGACGGGTTATACCGCCCCTTACGGGGTGACACACCCGTCCGGGTGAATGATGTAGGTCACCATGTGGCTGATACGAGACAGAGGTTCGCCAGGCCTCCATCCGAGTGATTTGAAGTGAATCACCAACTCCCAACAGAAGGATTTGCACCAACGCACACCGCACCATCGCACATGTGGGGGTTCTTTAACGTGCATGGGGTATGGCTCTCCCCATACACGGGACCTCCATTTAACGTCCTATCCGAGGGACGACTCATTTTTCACTTGAGTAAAGTGAGGAAAGTCGTGTAAAGTGCCTTTCCCAAGGGCACAAGACCGGCAACACGGCAGGCGGATTCGAACCGGCGACCTCTCGGTCGCGGGCCGAATACACTACCACTGTGCTACGCGGCCCTACTTGAATAGGGACACAGACTAAAAGGACTAAGGAACAGGACAGAAATTTGAGTGATTACCATATAAAACACAGTGTTGAGTGAGTGCGTATATGATATTTGACTTGAGGGTAAGATGGAGGCCAAGGCGGATTTGGGGCTCCCAGCGGCTTCCCTTGGTACTTCAACGAAACTTCCTGCGTTTATATCTTCTCCAGATTGTAGTGACCAACGAGACAGCTCTGTCTGTGGCGGCGGAAGTGCAGGTGATCACAATACAGGCTGAGACGCTCTCGTCTGATGACGTCACCAGCATCAGTACCATCTTACAGGAAATAGTCAACGTCAGCGCCACAGAGCAGGTACGCTATCATCATCATCATCTCTCTCTCTCTCTCTGTGTCTGCCTCTCTCCCTCTCTCTTTCTTTATCCACCATCTCTCTCTCTGTCCCCCTCTCTATCGCAGACTCCACGCAGCTTTGCCAACTCCCCACTGTGTTCCAGTTTTCATTTTACATGATCTTACAGATGTATAACAATCAGAACTCGCCAATGATCAGAACCATATGCCTACCAGAAAAGAAAACTGTCTCCTAAAGTGTTGCCTTCTCCCACAGATCGGAGACTCCCTCCTGACGACTGTAGACAACCTGATCAACGTGAACGTCACTGTCCTGCAGCAGAGTCAGCAGGAGAGCAGGGGGCCGACCAGGTAGCGGCGGACACATGCAAACCATTAGACCTGTAGTTTATCTTACGCTATATGATATATTGAGCAGTCGGTATATATAACTGATCTTTGGTGTGACCCACCGGCTTTGTACCACCGCTGCCACCAATGTTGGTTATAGGAAGAATATCCACTTTGACTCGTGTCTTGGGTGAGACTAAGATGGGATTTCCGTGTCCCTCTCTCTTCACTGGATCTTATTCACAGCAGATGTCACAATGTTACTGTCGTGGGCTAACTGGCCACACATGACGTCCGCTACACGTATAACCACCTTCCGGAGCTACACACCAGTATCTTTATTTTAGAAGTCTGAAATGACAGATTGCATAGCAGCTGAAGAAGTAAAAATATAACTGCCCGAAGGAGAACTACTAGACGTATATACCGTAGACTTGAGATGCTCAGAAACATCTTAACTCGTCATTTCAGAGTCGTCCAGGCATTGGAGGCATTTGCTGATACAGTGGCACTGACCACAGAGAAGTACACCGCCGTGCGGCCAGGGGTGGCCTTGCAGGCAGCTGACGTCAGTCCAGAGGATTTGGACAAGGGGCAAGGTTAGCATTGACTGGGTAGTGTCCTGTCATCATAACGTCGTTAATCAGGTTGTTTCTAAGACCAAGGAATTTTAGTCTTTTTCTTCGATGTTTTACTACAACACCAAAACTATTTAATTCCTGACATATCTGCCAGTAATTAACACCACGACATAGTTACTGAAAACCTCGCACTGATACAGTATCAATTTTTTTTCTTCTCTTATGGTTTCGTTTGCCTTATCCAGTTCTCATATCTTTAAAGTGTTACTCCGGGGTGGAACCGCGTAGCGCAGCGGGACCGTGTTCGGTCCATGACCGAGAGGTTGCGGGTTCGAATCCGGCTGTCGTGCTGCCGATCTTGTGCATGCCCTTGGGAAAGGCACACGACTTTCCTCACTTTACTCAGGTGAAAATGAGTAGCTAGCTTCGGCTAGGGCCGTCCCTCGGATAGGATGTTAAATTGAGGTCCCGTGTCTGGGGAGAGTCACACCCTATGCACGTTTAAGAGCCCCCACACGTGCGATGGTGCGGTGTACGATGGTGCAAAATCCTCCCGTCTAGAATTGGTGATTCTCTAGAAATCACCTGGACTCCAGGCCAGGAAGAATAGTGACACACATCACTAATGGAGATCTACATAACCAATCCAAACCCCAGTGTTTTATTAGGAAAGATCGGTAGGATAACGAGAAAATGTGTTACTTTCCTGATAGGATTTGCCTTCTTCCTGAGTGGAGACGATTCTAACAGCTTGAAGGAAGGTAGGGTTAGAAGCTTCACTACGAAGGACGAAACGGGCTTTCTGCGAACTGCTGATATCGCCATCTATATACCTCCGAACATCTCAAGCATGGTACAGATCAACAACACATCAGGTACTTTCTGATGAATTGTACTAATATCCATGAGTTTGTTGTACATTCTGCACCATTTCTGCTTCATTGAAGTCCATGTTACCGGTACAGGGGTATTAATAGAAGTAGGGTCAAAGTAGTAGAAATTATCATTCCACTATATATATCAGTTAAATATATCAGTTAAATTATCAATAGTCAAAACGCAAAGTTATTCAGACAACCGACACTGAAGCGATACAATGTCAAACTGATAAATATACGTCTGAAGTTAAGGGGACCCTATGTTACAGTATTAAAGTCTTTTGTTGTGGAATTCATCACCAAAAGTGATGTTACCCGGCCGTGAAACTGATCAATCCGCGGTCAGCGAAAATCTAAGCAGAATCCAAACAGTTTTTTTCTCACCCTCTCCATGCAGAAGTCCGTCTGAGTTACACCCTCTACAACAGCAGCAGCCTGTTTGTGCAGACTTCCCAGGGTGCAGCGGGACCTTCCCAGGATGCAGTGGGAACCCGCGTCATAGGCGGGAGAATCGCAGGGAGGCGAGTTAAGAACCTGCCCGAACCGGTCATCATCACCTTTGCCCCCCTACAGGTAGCCTAGGTGTCACCGTATTCTACGGTTCGCTCCTCAGATTGCTTCTATGATGGCGCCCGTTTGCATTTCTTCTACTTCGGCTCTTTGCGCCTTGGAAGGCGGTCAACAGCTTCAGTCAATCTCTTCCTCAGTCAGGTGCAGGTTACTCTGTGTAGTCCTGCCTTGGCAATGCCTCTTACGGTTACTACTTCTACTGTCAGTCTATACAGGCTATGACTCTACGCAAAGGAACTCTCATGGCCAATTAGTCCAATTCTAGCATGGCAGTCTCTACCGCAGAACGTGCAGCTACACACTTGGCCTGTATTTATCCTTTCCGTTCTTGTCCTCTTCCTATATGTCTCGCTTCCAAAACCTTTCTCTCACGGGCAACCTTGTACAATTCCACATCTGTGTGCAATGCCGATATTTTTCATTTGGTCTTTACATGTTGCATGCCCAGAATATTTCGTGTTCGGTTTATCATCTTCTCCTTTCCCTATTCTTATTTTCTGATTTGTTTTCATTTCCCCAGAATTTCCTTCCTGAAGACGTAAAGGGGGTCAGGTGTGTGTTTTGGGACTTTGAGGCCGAGGTAGGGCAAGGGGCTTGGTCAACTGAGGGGTGTGAGAGCACGGGCGAGGAAAATGGACTGTACACATGTGCCTGTAACCACCTCACCAACTTCGCGGCAATCTTTGTAAGACTCCCATTTACTAAACGGCGATCGCGCTGCAACCTCGCTGCGATTTAAATTGTATTTGTCGTTTCAATGGCTTCATAATTGGAATATTTCTTTGACTTCAAAATGTAAAGTTATGAAAATACTGAAAAGACCACAAAACACCAAAGATTCCTTTCTTTTAAATTGTGAAATTCTTCTGTGGCCTCCTTCAGTCAATACTAACCATGGTAAATTCCCAATCAACATCAGACCACATAGCCACATGGAGAACATTTGTAAGCTGACTCAGGTTTGTTGCAAAGTGCTTTTCTGCATAGTGATGGAGATCGAAAGGGCATTTGGAAGTCCGATGCCAGTTACACGAGATTTATAAAACATTCGATACTCCCAAAAGTCACCTCAGAGCCAATCATCACAGCCCTTTGGTATATCTTACTCTACAATCTAACTGTCTATCGTCTTATGTCTTCAGGACGTGTTCGGTGCGGGTTTCGGAGTCCACGAGAGGCCGCTAGAGGTCATCACTATTGTGGGGTGTGCCGTGTCCATCGTTTGCCTGGTCCTCACTTTACTCTCTTTTATCGTCACAAGGTAGATAACTACATTATCGTATGTCTGAGCTACTTGATCAATACATGTTGAGAAAGATCTTACATACGAAGTTACATGTTGGTGAGCATACTGTTCGTAGGAATACTTAATCTTGATAATGCTCTTGCTTGATAACGCTTGTTCAATGTAAAGATAATTTTTCTGCGCAGTTTTCCTGGTTACTTTGTATTCATCCTGTAAGTAGTATTGGCTCAAACTGGAACGCGTTAGTCTTTTATTCATGAGGACCATCGTATCATTTAGATGACAATTTTGTAGTATTGATCCGGTGGTAACATCAAAGCACATGGGACCGTGTGGCACGATCGGGAGCGCGTTGGTCTCAGGCCCGAGAGGTCCCGGGTTCAAATCCGCTTGCCGTGTCACCGATCTTGTGCCCTTGGGAAAGGTACTTTACACGACTTTCCTCACCTAACTCAGGTGTAAATGAGTACATAGCTGCGGCTAGTGGCAGTGACAGGCCTTTGTGGTGGTGACAGGCCATAGGGGCATGTTCGGGCATGACGCACCCGCCATGACACACGAGTCAGGGGTAGGAGGAACCCCTTGCATCCTTGGTCGGAAGTCCTCCTAGGAGACGGAAACTCCAAATAATAAACCTGCATCTGCTGGGGCCGTCTTACGTGGCAAACAGTTCTGTCCCTGTAGGACTTAGTGCGCCAGTAGACGAGAGGGTGGAGAAGGGAGTGCACACCCCTCCTTCACCTTAAAAAGTCACATGCAGGCCAGGCAGACTGGTCGTCTAAGCAACCTTGTCTGCCTACCATTGATCTTCGGATACGAAGAAACAGCCATCATCAACATCAAAGCAGGAGTCATGGGCCTGACAACGATCATATATTTCTAAGCACCATGCATTTCTCCAAGCACACATGCTTAAGTCCTGCACACCTTATAATATATAGGGCGGCGCCCGTCTCCTTTTCTTTAGCCCTTGGGCCACACAGTTGTACAAACACAGATGGCACTACATACTGTAGCATGTAGAGTGCTAAGAAGAGAAAAAGTACGTACCATGTTTCATTACGTTGCGTTAGCATTGATTGGATCATGCGTTTCTAATTCCAGGAACTACAAACGCCGCGCCAGCACAGGCCATGCCAGGAACCAGCGCCTCGTCCTCATCAACCTCTGCGTGGCTCTGCTGGCCATTCTCGTCATCTTCCTCGCTGGGATCAACCAGACGGCGTCTCCCATTGGCTGCACGGTGGTGGCCGCGGTGTTACACTACTTCCTATTGGCTGCCTTGGTGTGGATGGCGATTGAGGCCGTTAACATATACCTCGCCGTTGTGGTGGTGTTTGACCATCACGTGTCTGAGAACTTCGTCATCAGGGCTGCAGCAGTAGCGTGGGGTGAGGATTTGCTTCTTCACATACGTGATAAATCGCCTGAAAGGGGTACTGAATCCCAGAAGCAGGTCTTGTTTTCTAGGGCTCACTTATCATATTTTAAAACACTTCCAAAGGCGATTTCGAAAACACGTCCCGAACCAGCACGTGAAGACGAACCATCCAAACACGTTTTTCACAGAACTCCACAGCTCCAAACATATGCTCAAATGTATTGGTAACAGTAACAAACGTAATAAAAAGCATATAGGGTAGGCCATGCGCCAGAACATTGTATATCTAACGGTAATTTTTCAGCTACAAGTGTACTTTGATATGTTTGTCCAGGCTTTCCCCTTGTCGCCACGGTGTTGACTGTGGGACCCTCAAGTCTCTACCAATACAGAATGAAGAACATGTAAGTTATATAGTCAAAGACATCCTCATAATGATCACTTCTCACGTTCGTATTTCTACTTCTTGTGGAGCTATCATAGATGTCATCCTTATCATCGATACTCCTAAAATACATAGCTACTTTCATTGGAATTTGCATCTATTCTAACCTGTCCTACATACCACCTATGGATACACAGTCCATGTTCTCTGCAGAATTACCACCAGACCATTGTGGTCCCTGTTAAGTGGTCCATTGGATATCATTGTAACGGTTACGGAATCAGCTTTCTAACATGGTGACAAAAGCTGGCCTGGATAACGTAACAACGAAGGTACAATTAAACGAAATCAAGTTTCCAACACTTTTGTCAGGTACAACAGAATTGACAGAGCATCACCGAACCCCATCAATACGTAGAAACGTAAACTTAAAACTTAACATAATAATGAAAATATTTGATGGATATTATGCAGCCACTCTCATATTGGTCGAATTACCAATCATCACTGCTTATTATGATGGACACTCGGTATCGGTCTATTAGTACCTAGACTGATAAATAGGAAAATCGCCACAACAAGGAAATCGCCATAAAACGTTTTCTGTTTTTTTTTTTTTTTTTTACAGCTGCTGGCTGGCACAGACACCCCTGATCTATGCCTTCTTGCTCCCGGCGGGTCTCATCCTACTGTTCAACCTGATGGTCTTCGTCATCGTCATGTGCAAACTGGTCCGGGATGAGAAGGACCTGAAACAGCTAAGAGGTGGATATGAAAAGCTCCTGGGCCATATAAGAGAAATGGCTATAGGCACACACACACAGAGACATGTATATATATATATATATATTCAGACACCTACACAAACATACAGGAACAAACGGTCTTGGGCCCTGTTTCAAAAATCAGTTGAAAATCAATCTTTAAGTACTTGCTGAGGCTAAAACATTCAATCCACCAATACAGCATCAGTTCACCCCGACATGTTTGTAGGCTTAAGATATCAAGATGTTAAAGACATTCTCGAGGCCTCTATGACAGCTTTATTTTCAAGTGGTGTGTCTTATGGTACCTGGGAGAATTATGGCAGTGGGTCTAAGGTAGCGGAAGGGCAAAGATAGCGGAAGCTTCCTAAAAAGTCTGTCCCTTTCCAAAATCTATTCAGTTACCTGAGTAAATGTTATTTATTTTCGCCTGGATGTCTATTCCACAGCGACGCATGACAGTTGACAACATACATATTTACCCACAGGTGCTAAGGTCCAAGAGGCGGACCGTTCTTGGATAATCCGCCAGATCCGCCGAGCCTTCAGCATCATGGCTCTGTTTGGTCTCACCTGGCTGTTCGGCTTCTTCGTCATCAACGACGCTCGCGCCGTGTTCGCCTACCTGTTCTGCCTCTTCAACACCCTCCAGGGCCTCTTCATCTTCATCTTCCACTGCGTGATGCGGGAGGACATGAAGAAGTGGTGGAAGAATGTTTTGAACATTTCAAAACATTCGGCTGAGACAGCCGAACACCAGCCGACTCAGCCGAACGCCAGCCGAACACCAGCCGACTCAGCCGAACGCCAGACGACTATAGCCGACTAGCTCCCGAATCACTCCTAAACCATAGTCGGGAGAGAGTCGGGAGCCAAATTCGGCTATGTGTAACCTAGGCATGAGAGACATGGCGGTACCGTGCAGCTACAGTGGAGGGAAGAAGCGTGGTCTGTACGATGTCAGTGGGAGAAGAACATCGCTTTCCTCCACTGTACAAACGTCGCAGACAACGCTTGTTAGGCTGAGCTCTTTCTCATATAATAGCAAACCTGATGTTGGGCCGCTGTAGTAACAATCATGTCTATATTTAGGGAGACTGTCTTAGGGTGGGAAAGGTGATACACTCTAGCAGCACGCTATAGATGGATGCGGGCTGATTCGGATAAACTGCTGAAGTCAAGAGTATTACTAAGCAGATTCTTTAGATAAAGGTGATGTTAAAAAGAATATATATTGCATTTCACATATATGAGGACAATGAGAAACAAGTAATATACTAGAAGAAACCAAAATCACATACCACGCAATTGATTATTCATAAAGGCAATTTTTTTCAAAGGAAAACTAAACTGGATGTACAACATGGAAATGAATTCATTTTTTTACACCGAGACAAAGATCGAACAATCAAATGGATATTTATCTATCATCTGTGGTAACAAAAGTATTGAGCACTCTTATGGCATGCTAAGTATTCAGGATGGGAAATGTGATTACGAAAGCATTTAAGTCAATCCTGATTCCTATCATAACATTAGGTATAATATTAGGTGTAAATGTACGCAGATCGAACACTCGACTTCACCTATCACCTTACGTTGCACTGACTAGTAGGCTTTAGATTTCACTTCTAGCTTCAGTATTTCCAGCAAAACCTAACGTGAACACTCTTATATCAGCTGTCAACAAAATTCTCCTAAACTATTATTCCTAGCGCTAGCTTATTGTTTCTATCATAAGTGCGCACATGTATAAATGTTCACTTGAGTTGAAGGTAATATGCTATGGATCACATTAATGTAACGTACGAGGCATCAACTGTAATGTGACATACCGTTTTTAATTTTTTCTTTACGTTGTAATATCAGTATGATTGGAATTTTTTATGGGCTGCATATCATCTGTAATGATGCAATTAATTTATACAGGCTCTTTTGTACTTGATTGAAAAAAAATCTCCAACCGTTTTTGTGCTTAAGTTATATTTGGTTTTATGTACATCGTTATGCTTAATTAACGTCATATCTACTGTTTTCTATACACTGGTTCCTTTGCATGTCGGACTGACATATGGTGGACGGGTCCCTGTGTCTGCTACATTTTGCAGTACAAAATGTGTGGGAAAGATTTTAGATTTTATTGCCAATTTAACCTTAAATCTGAAATAAGAGCAGTCTTTTCGCATTTCTATTAGTGACACATTGTACCAAATTACATTGCATACTTGGAACTTCTGTAATGTTATGCTATGTGAAGTTCTAAATGTGTTAATACTTAAGTCTTGAGTATTCGTGATATGTGCAAAAAACGTGCGTCCGCATGTAGACAGCTAAGGCGGCCCAGTCAATGCCCTCCTCTTTCCAGTTTGATCTTTTCACTGTCTTTATGGAGTCTAAGGGTGAATTATGTCGTATATTTGTAATAAAAAGGTTGCTTCATATACGTTTTTGTTTCTGTTAGTACCGCAAAAAGGCATGAAACGCTCTTACATGGCAAAGACTGTTTAGCGACATGGTGACGGCCGTTAGAAAAGGTGAAAAGTAACTGACAACCGTTTACTAGACGAAAAGGTGCGGCTACGACAACACAATCCACCCTTACAAACTGATCCCAGCTCAGGCTTGAAATACCACCCATGTAGAATCTAACCACGCGAAGGGCGGTATGACTAGTCGGACAACAATAGATCTTCCCGAGCTTGACTTGTTAAAAAAAAGACTGACAGAGTGCAGCACTTGGGTGGACTTCTCTGCAATTGTTGCGGCAACAGTTACATAGCGCGCTGCTGCAGTCAGTCAGTCGGTCTGTTGAACACGAGCTCTGCGGTGCCTAAAGATGGTATCTCATTGCACTTGGGGTACCGGTGCGGCACTGCGGGGTTCGCTCACTGCGGCACTGTCGTGTAACTTTCGTCGATTTTTTTTAATACTAGTAAATTAGATCTTGCGTAATGTGTAAGAGTATCACTAAGAAGGCAACACATTGACAAAACGTAAAGAACATTTGTTTCTTACCTGAAATACCACCATAATACTACCATTTTTTTGTGTGTATGTGTGTGTGTGTCTGTGTGTGTCTGTCTGTCTGTCTGTATGTGTGTGTGTGTGTCTGTGTGTCTGTGTGTGTGTCTGTGTCTGTGTGTGTGTGTCTGTGTATGTGTGTCTGTGTGTGTGTTTGTGTGTGTGTAGGGGGGTGTCTGTGTGTGTGTGTGTTTGTCTGTGTGTGTGTGTGTGTGTGTGTGTGCGCGCGTGTGTGTGTGTGTCTGTGTGTGCGTGTGTGTGTGTGCGTGTGTGTGTGTGTGTGTGTGTGATACATGAAATGATCATGAAGACCCCTCTGCCCCCCTCCCCACGCACAGCATACTTCTTCAGCGTACAGTGTGCATGTGGCGATGTCGTATAATTTCCGAAAGGCTCATGGGAATCATTCTCAAAATGATCTGACGGGAATGTCCGACGACTCGACCGAGTTTACCGGATTTGCAATGGGTCGAGTTGGTAATGGTCGGAGTTGTCCTGATACCATCTGGCGGTAACGTTACGTTTATCATAATGGTTAACATTGATTGCATTGCCTTCTGTAACCATGAGCCCCACCTAAAACTTTCCGCGTGTTTATACCCAGAGAAGATACAGAGAAGATGTTGTGACAGGGGTAAATAGTAAATACGATTCGCTGACCAGAGACAGTAGGTGCCATGTTCAGCTTGTTTTGGCACTAGTGTTGTTCCATGGAGTGAATTTTCGGAATGCATTTCCTCTTGTCCACCGGTCACCTGTAGTATGCGGACACAGTGTGCTGAGGGTATTCGGATCAGACGCAGTATACCGAGAAGACCATCATGGGCGATCGGTAGTCTTTGCGTCGTTTTCCTCTTGGGAAACACTTGAGGTTCTAAGGCATCGGTGAGTATCCTATTCCTTTCCCTTATCTAGACCTTAGAACACTGTCTCATAGTTTAAAAAGTGTCCGACATTTTTGGTGTAGAAGGTTGTGGAAAAGTCGAGGCTATGTAGGCATGGGGAAGTGCAGAGATGCTGTCAGCCTGTGGTCGCCCCGTACATACGTACCCTGGGCAACAATTTTTAAGACTCCCCCCTTTGTCACAGACGACCAAACATATTACAACCCCCGATACTTCTCAGAAGCCTGTGTGTAGCACAGCTTCGCCAGGCCGTAAATCTAAAGCAGTGTCTATACGCAAAAGCATATTATGTCCTGCTTCATTTCGTTGTATGTTTATATTTGAACGTATCAGTGTTTTATTCCCATGTATACTTCCAATTAGCCTTTGGTCATGAACTTTCAATAAAGTAGACACTAGTATAGACATTCAGTATAGACATTCACGTAATGATTATATGCGATATAAATTTTTAGTATCTGCATCTCTTATATTTACTTTCACATGGATAACTTTATTGCGCAACAATTGTACAAGGTACAAAGCATGACATCTACTTATACATGCAGTTCTATAAGACTTATCTACTTTATGCAAGGGTACATGTGGTTGGTTGCACTTATTAGTTGTGTCTCGGACATAGCATTAGAGGTTGGAGCCCAGACCTCTCCTTACACCGACTTTTACCTCCCCAAACGAAGTCAGGTACACATTTTTGTACTTTGTTGGAGTCGAGGAAGTCGTGTTACGTGCTTATTTTCCAAGAGCATAAGATTGATAGCATGACAGGATTTGAACCTAGGACCTGTTTGTGGCGTCGGGCGTGGCATAACTGCTAGAGCGTTCGGCTCGGAATCTATAGGTCCTGAGTTCGATCCCGCCGCGCCCCCGACGTTGTGCCCTTGGGAAAGGCACTTTACATGACCTTCGTCACTTCGCCCAGGTGTAAAAATAGGTACCTGACTTCGGTCGGGGAGGTAACAATGTAAGAGTACCTTTACCTCCTGTCTGTACCGTGTATGTGGCACTGTTAATATAAGTTACAAAACTTGAGCAAATAGAACAACCCAGGACCTCTTGCTTCAGGAGCAAACACCCTGTGGTTGCGCCATAGTACCCCATACACGCCCCCATCTGGGTGACCTGCTAAACCTGCTAATATAAGAAGTACAAAGACAGGAGTTTTTTATATCCCAAAATATGCCCTACCGCTGCCTCTGCTTCGTGCTCTACAATCTATTACACCTCTCCAACGTACAGGTATGCTGAAAACACGTCGCGTGCAGTGTTTGCTTAACCGTACAACTCATCTGTTTTGTGATCATCTTTAAGCATGGTTGTTCATCCGAATACCTAAACAAAGCATAAAGACTAGGCCCCCCGAGAGGCGTTCTAAAAGTTTGCGACTGAACACAAAGTCCATATTTGCATGACGAGCGACGATTGTGCAATCTACAGCGTTTACTTAAGTCATACTCACCGGTTTCGTGAATGCTATCGGTGCCAGCCACGGTGGACCGGAACACGGTAACTGTATTGTCCTGAGCATGTTCATCAGCTATTACATGATGTAAATTACAAGGCGCTTTTAGAATCATTTTCTGTATGCATAGAATCTATCATTTTCTGCAACAACATGGTGGGAGCACCTCCACGGCGTCTAATGACACACGTCCTGTGCTTCCTCGTCTTCTTGTTTCCGAGTGATATTCTCAACTCCAGCGCAACTGGATGTGGAGGTAACCTTACGGCTCCATCTGGAGGTCCTGTGACGTCACCTAACTACCCCGGTAACTACGGCAACAATGAGACCTGTGATTGGCTGATCACCGTTCCGACAGGAAGCACGATTCGTCTTACGTTCGACAGCTTCAACCTTTTGAACGGGTCTGACTTTTTGGCCGTCTACGATGGAGCCAATGCTAGTGCTTCGCAGTTTCAGAGGTAACGTTCTATTAGAAATGACTCACAGGAACAAGAAGGTTGATTATGTAAAAGCCAATGCCTATAAAATGTAAATCAATTTAAAGTTAGGATATAATGACAATGACAATGAAGTTTATTGCATATTCATGCCCCATTGGGGCTAAATGCATTCAGATTGGTATAAAGGGAGTAAACGGAAAACTATACATATACTACAAAGTACGTGCTTCTCTCTTCTTAAAGCATGTGTAGACAAACTTACAGAGTTTTTCCAGTATATCGTAGTTAGATGATGACATAAGGTATTTGAACAGATCTTCCTTCGTTATATAAGAATCTGCTCTCCAAAAACGACGTTGAAACGTCTGAACGTTTTCAGAGTAATTACTATTTGGCGTAACATACTTTTCTCCCTGTCCAGTTTGACAGGCTCACAGACAGTCAACCCCATCATTAGCACATCTAACGTGATGCTCCTGAGGTTTACATCTGATGGGAGTGGGACGGCGCAAGGCTTCCAGTTCTCCTACACAAATCATTGTAGGTGTTGTGATCTTGGCATTTCAACATCATTGCATTATTTCTATTCACTAAACGGTACAATACTGTAGGCCTCTGCTATATATCGGTACTGACTGTGGGTTTATTTGTGGTTGTGTTTGTGTACAGCATGATTCGAGAAGTCGTTGATAGATCTCTGTGACATTTTGTATATAGGTGACAACAATGCAAAGCCCAAATCGACTAGGTAAGTTCTAGGTAATTCTTCTTTCGTGAAAGATATGTGTTGTATGTTTGGTGAAAGATAATTGTGTTGTATGTTTGGTGAAAGATAATTGTGTTGTATATTTGGTGAAAGATAATTGTGTTGTATGTTTGGTGAAAGATAATTGTGTTGTATGTTTGGTGAAAGATAATTGTGTTGTATGTTTGGTGAAAGATAATTGTGTTGTATGTTTGGTGAAAGATAATTGTGTTGTATGTTTCGTGAAGCATAATTGTGTTGCATGTTTGGTGAAAGATAATTGTGTTGTATGTTTGAGACCCCAAGTCATTTAGTTGAACTGCGTGAGCCAGTAAATAGATGTTAACCATGCAAACCATTACCTATATATATTACTTGTTTTGTTATTACTTGTGAACAGTTATGAATCCGCTAAGTTCGGAAACTATATCAGCTGCAAAGACGAATCTGTCAATAGATATCCAATACCCCTATTAGGGGCTATATATATACACAAATATAAAGGTTCCCATACAAAATTGAACCAATATTAGGTGGGAAAAAAAAAGTAGATCCCTTTTAAAATCCATTTCCAGCTGGGAGGCCTTATGCCTAAATATATAAGCTAAGAATTTAAGTCAATAAATCAACTTATGATTTAGAATTTCTTTCCTACTTTCATTCGTTGTACAATGATAGAACATTAATGATTGATTGTATATCATCAGATCATTAAAAGACAACATAACTTTTAGGCTCCTCCACAACGGCCCCGGTCACGGCCACACCATCCCCCACCAGCAGAATCCGTCTGGTCGGAGGTTCCAGCCCAAACGAAGGTCGTGTGGAAGTCCGGCCGGTGGACAGTTTCGCCTGGGGTACCGTTTGTGACGACCATTTTGGAATCAACGATGGGAACGTTATCTGTAGAATGCTGGGTTACAGCGGAGTTGATCAAGTTCGTAATTCTGCCTTTTTTGGTCAAGGTAAGATTTTTATATTGGACCACGCTATAATATAGAAACATCCATTTTAGCATCCACTGTGCTTTTACATCGACTTTTTTTTCCGATAGAATTATTTATCGCTGTTTGCAACACAGGAACAGGTGACATCTACATGGATGACCTTCACTGTACTGGGACAGAGAGAAGCCTGTTTGACTGCGGGTATAGAGGGTGGGGGAGACACAACTGTGACCATCGCGAGGATGCAGGCGTGGTCTGCCTCAGAAGTACCACAATTAGTACGTTCATACAGTGTATATCAATTGCCATTTGTCATACAGATAATATCATTTTACAGCTGACTATTGGTATAAGTCACCACATTTGAAGCATTCACCAGAAGTTGCCTACAATAAAATTCAATCATCTTGATTTTCAACATATCACGGCCAGGTAATTATGCGTGGCGGGTTCTTAAGCCGGGAAGGTACTTATACCAACCTAACTACCAGACAACTGCGATGCTTTACTATATTCCACAATCATGATGCCATTGACCTATGTGAAATCAAACCTGAACATGTGGAGATTTACATGATCATGATATTTTGTTGTATACAAAAAAAAACACAAAAACATACAAGTCTTTGCAGTACCGAGGGAAATTGCCTGACCTACTGTGAGACTCAGTCGATGATTGTTGAGTCATCTACACAGTTTTCCAGCTTCGAACTAGAAATATTGGTGATTCAGACGAAGACTGCAGCAGGTACATAACGTTAAATCTAGAGGTGGAGTGGGGTACTTAGTTTCTCGTTTCCCCCCCTCATGAGATCGAGAGTAACCAAACGCACCCAGGCAAAAATCTAGGAGCACCACTATGACAATTAGAAGTAGAAGAAAAAAATCTAATGATCATTGTTGATAACCTTGAATAGCATATTTCAATACAGTAGTATAAAAGAAGAAAAACATAATGTTGCTTTAAATACGGTGAAAGGCCTACATTGATGTGATGGGTCTTGGGGAAGAATCACATAATTCTTTTTTTTTACGGACGGCTGCTTTATTCAGACTCGACTCTTGCCCGCCAGCCTTGTCAGGCATGACTGCTGACGAACAAGTTTTAGATGTCCAAAAAATGAGTTAATCATAAGGATAATCAAAATGAATTCAATACTGGAACCAAGTTACGCAGACGACAAAGTTATTTTGCCTTCTTTTTGTAAGAACAATGTAAAAATAACTGATTAATCCCAAATTATTTGCATAATTGATATTTATGGGAAATTTATCTTTCTCAGCTACATATGGGACAAGTTTGAAAGTCCTATCATGGAATTCAATGGATTTATGAACTTTCCTCATTGATTATGCAAATTAGCTGTTGGTTTGCGTAATTAGTATTACATTATGCGAGTCATCACTTAGGTTATCTACCACTCAAAAATCACGACCACAGCATGTTCAGAACACAAGATGTCAAAAATTGAAGTTTTGCTGCAGTACCGTAGGAAGCCGCTATGGGACCCATTATCAGACTTGACCTTTGTTTTCCTGACCCCTACCCACCTACCAAATCTTATCAGAATCCTTTCAAGACTTCTCGAGTTATGCATTCCACAAACAAACGGACGCACACACTCGGCCCGCTACCGTCCTGACGAAAAATGCTACGCCAACCATTTTCGAACTAAACCTTCCTTTTTGCAAACGCTATTGAAGTACCAAATATCATGAAAATCCATATACAGCTTCTTGAGTTAAATGTTGTTGGCATGGATTTATCTACTTTCCTCATTAATTATGCAAATTAGCTGTTGATTTGCTTAATTAGTAGTACATTATGTAAGTCATCACTCATTCTATCTACATACCAAAAATCATGATGAGTTTGAAAGGTTTGAAAGGAATTGGTGCCTGCAGTTAAAACTCCCAAAACTCCAAACTCATAACACTTACTCTCTGCCCCAAGGGCTATCTACCACTCAAAAATCATGACCACAGCATGTCCAGAACACGAGATATCGAAAGTTGGAAGTTTTTGCTGCAGTACCTTAGGGAGCCGCTAGGAGACCTAGTTCGAAGCTAACCTTCGTTTTCCTAAAACCTACCAAATATCATCAGGATCCATTCAAGGCTTCTCGAGTTATGCTGTACACAAAAAAGCGGACGCACACATTCGGCCCGCTACCATCCTGACGGGAAAAGGCTACGCCAACCATGTTCGAACATGACCTTCCTTTTCGTAACCGCTACTCAAATACCAAATATCATCAAAATCCATGCACAGCTTCTCGAATTATGTGCTGTTGACCTGCATATAGGGACACAACATGAGGCCGAAAATATAACCTTCTTGGCGAAGGTAATAAATAGTATTGTAACGTTATATCCTGTAGTTTGGTTTAGTTGGGGAACCTCATTTGAAGTGGACATTTGAACTTATGGTCCACCAGTGTTTATCACACAATGCAAAAAGTTAACAGAGGTTACAAAGATCAGAAAACCTCACAGACTTCTTAAGTATGAAGCAAATGACGAAAAAGAAAATGTAAAGACAACATTGTACCAGTTGCTGCATTGTGAAAAGCATCCGGATAGCCTCGACAAGGTAGTTTTGTTGCTGTGGTCATGCTAGACAATATGGTCTGTATCTTTCACAGACAAAATGAAATAGCTGAAAATGTTGATAAAACCATAAACTGTATGAACACTTGTCTGCGATAGGTGCGACACCAACTGTGGGTCAGAGGTCTACAGTCAGCACACCTACAGTTCTGACTTCAACAGCAACAACGAGAACAGCCTGCACTGTGACACAGTCGACAGGTTAGTTTTCTTCTACATCGATGGACATCGGCACTGCTGTGAACCACATTTGCACTGATTAGTATCTTCTATTTTAATCACATGTTCCCTTTGTAAAAGATGATAAATATCTAACAAGCAAGGCAAGGAAATGAGGACAACAGCTTCCAGGCTGTCTCACAAATACACTTTGGAACGCTCAGGAATAGGGTGGCACTTGCTTTAGCCGCCGAGTAGCATAATCATCAATTATCATTTAGAGGCCATAGAATGGTGGTGTAAGTAACTAACCTGAGATACAGCCTTTTTGTTTTCTGGTGGTGATGGCAGCTTTTATGATCAATAGTAGTGGCATTTCAGTTCTGTGCAAACCTTCTGGGAGCCTTTGGTTTCTTTTCTGGTTTCTTTTCTGGTTTCTTTCCTGGTTTCTTTTCAGGTTTCTTGTCTGGGTCTTTTAAATGGAAATTGATGGACATGTAAAATGCACATGTGAACACTTGACTGTTATAATAATAGGTACAGCATCAACAGTGGGGCAGACGCCAACTGGAAGCACACCGACGGTGGGGCAGACGCCAACTGTAAGCACCGCGACGGTGGGGCAGACGCCAACTGTAAGCACCGCGACGGTGGGGCAGACGCCAACTGGAAGCACCGCGACGGTGGGGCAGACGCCAACTGTAAGCACCGCGACGGTGGGGCAGACGCCAACTGTAAGCACCGCGACGGTGGGGCAGACGCCAACTGTAAGCACCGCGACGGTGGGGCAGACGCCAACTGTAAGCACCGCTACGGTGGGGCAGACGCCAACTGTAAGCACCGCGACGGTGGGCCAGACGCCAACTGTAAGCACCGCGACGGTGGGGCAGACGCCAACTGGAAGCACACCGACGGTGGGGCAGACGCCAACTGGAAGCACACCGACGGTGGGGCAGACGCCAACTGTAAGCACCGCTACGGTGGGGCAGACGCCAACTGTAAGCACCGCGACGGTGGGGCAGACGCCAACTGTAAGCACCGCGACGGTGGGGCAGACGTCAACTGTAAGCACCGCGACGGTGGGGCAGACGCCAACTGTAAGCACCGCGACGGTGGGGCAGACGCCAACTGGAAGCACCCTGACAGTGGGGCCAACTGAAAGCACACCGCCGGTTGTGACTTCAAGGGCAACTACAAGGACAGCAAGCACAGCGGCCCAGTCTACAGGTTATATAGCGTTGGCTCTAAAGCTAGCGGTGTCTGTAACACTTCTGTATAAACACTGTACTTGTTGGTACCGGTAATATCTTACTTCCATATACGAGATACTACGGAAGGGCAGACATAGTTACTGTAACACTAATCTAGTTCTGAAAATATGAAATTGTCCCCAAAGGGTGGCTGGACAACGGGCACTCAAATTGCTTATAGTCATACATTATGTACATACACATGTAACATGATATTTGCATTATGTACATACACATATAACATGTTATTTGCATTACGTCATACACATGTGATATGCTGGTACACTTCGTAACCCACAGGTTCAGCTGGAACTCAGGGAACTGTCAGGACCCTGGTCACCAGACTCGTCACAACTCTCAACGCTACTGAGACTCTTCCAAGTCAGTAAAGCACTATAAACAATGAGACCCCTTTCTACTAGACAGAACTGAGTGACAGTACAGCTAACAAAATTGGATTTGTGTAACCTTGATTTTATAATTAGAAGATGTCACAATATTAAAGTATGATTAAAATGGCAAAAAAAAACAGAAAATTGTTCTTTATCTATGATAGTGAGCCAGGGAAATCGTAGCTCCACCATTTCGTATACGCTTTCGAAAGCAAACTTCAATATAAAAGTTCAATTTTCCCCATGTTCTGACAGCTGTGGACCATTGCCGACTCGACCCGTGCGTCAATGGGACCTGCAGTAGCGGTGCAGACAACTTCACCTGCACCTGTGATTATGGGTACGGAGGAGAAACTTGTCAGACTCCCTTCGGTATGTTGTGAGCCTTCACTCACTTTCCAATGCTTCCATATCAATGAAGCATCTGGGTGCTGTCCACCATGTTGTTGTCATTGATTTTCATTAAAATAGACCGTAGCTCAAATATACATTAGCCGAAATGCCTTACAAAACCGGCGGTCTAAATCCCGCTCACGTTCCCTCTTCCGCCTCAATTCCTGCAAGGGGGAACCAAGTTAGGAAATGTCAGTTTTGGTATGCATATGGGTATAGCAAATTTTGGCAACATTTTGTACAATTTGTATATTTTGTGATTTTCGAACTTGTATAATGACAGATGTGGGGTGAAATATGCATTATTTGTCCCAAACATTGTCGTTCTAATGCATTAGCTTTGGTCGTGGTCTTTGCCGACCTGACGTTAGCAGGCGAAGTGTTTACTGACGACCTGAAGGACATGAGTCACCCACGGTTCCAGATGCTCGCACGAGCGATAGAATCGGAGGTACATATGTGTGTTTCTAATTATCAATGGTGGACCATGACATTGCATTTCTCTCTTTTATCCAAAATTTCTGTTTTAACGATGTCATCTTCTTGTGTCTTGTAGACATCCCTGGCGTTTGCGGCAGTTCCAAGCTTCAGAAAGGCAACAGTGACGAGATTCCGGTAAATAAAATTTCAACACTGGTGATAGGCTACGATACCTGTTGTATCTGGTGTATTTTATTTATTCTACATTTCTGCCATGTAAATCCGATCTTCGAGCATTTGTATGGTTGATATCTATTGAAATTCTATTCTTTTACCATTGCATGTGTCACATATCTCCTCATCATTTGTAAATTAGCATATGTCCATGTGAAACTTTGAAAGCAACTCGTACCATTGCATGTGGATGTGCATAACGTATGTACGTCTGCATGGTTGTTTTTGCTCCTTACTCTCAGCATGGGCAGCGTGATTGCTACTGTAGACATGGAGTTCCAGAGTACTGACCAGGCTCCTGGATCGGATGAGGTCGTCATGGTAGCAACTCTTCAGCAGTACATCAGCGATAACGGAGGACGTCTGGGCAACCTGAGTGTGAACAAAGTGGACGCTGTGCTATCTCCAGGTAAGTGTGAGTCAGTAAGTAACTAGACTTTATATTTCCACACTGTTCATGAATATGGAGAGTAACATGGTCCAATAAATATGATCTATAATATGAATTACAGCCATGCCAGCGAGTCTATGATTTGCACATTACATACATGATGGATACACACACACACGCACGCATACAAGCACGCACGCACACGCAAATTGTAGAATATCATGTATCGTGTTTGCTGTCTGCAATATTACTTCGATTGAAGTAAGTCGACGAAGTTAAGCATCCACTGAACAGTTCAACTTCATATTCATTTTTCTTTCATAACGCCCATTATACTGTAATGCGACAGTCTACTGTAAGGAGGAGGTTGTAGAGACAGAGGCTGGGCTGGTGTATTTTCCTCGGGCGGACGGCGACAGTTTCTCCTACTCCACTGAACACTGTAACTCTTCAGCAGAAAATGGTAAATTTTGGTATATTTAAGAGAATAATAAAATTTTTCATAAAAGTCACTGTTCCACCATATCCCATGCCGCCTGGACGTGTTCATGGTATTTAGTTGACGTTTAAGCCCTTCCTGTACCAGATCCATTTCAAAGGCCAATTGGGCCACACAAAACTGAGCTTTCAATACAGCATGATATTGTAGTGGTGTTTGTTCAACTACTCTTTCCAAATGCCGAGTGACGAGCAGTGAAAGCAGTCACAAGTTTTACAAGACATGGCGGCAGCGGATCGAACTCACGACGTGCCATGTATCAAATGTAATTCCAACGCTTCACTCACTTAGCAATTTCATAGAATTTACTCGTTCTCGTTTTGATATTGTGTACCACAGAGAAGCCCCTGGCCACTCGGTTCTGCCGGATCACCACGGGTAGAACTGCGGTGTGGGACCCCCCTGTCCTCCTCACGTGTGATACTGACTTGCGAAACCTATCTCAGGTAGGCGTTTACATATAAAACAAAAGAGTTGTGCATTGGATGTGATTATGTGGCTGAATTCTTAAAAATCAATGTTTTCATCTGGACTTACTGGAGCAACGAAAAAAATAAGAGTATTACGATTTATGAAACACAGCTATGAGTGCGTTCGTATCTGTGTGGGTGTTTGCACATACTGTACACTGCACAACTCAAATTGGTATGAAATGCTTAACATAATATTTAATTAGAGGGCAAGATGGTGGGAAGATGAAGGCCAATATGGATTTGGGGCATTCTAGCAACTTTCCTTGGTACTGCAACGAAACCTCCTGTGCTCATATCTTTCCAGATTGTAGTGACCAACGAGACAGCTCTATCCGTGGCGGCGGAAGTGCAGGTGATCACAGTACAGGCTGAGACGCTCTCATCTAACGATGTGGCCAGCATCAGTACCATCTTACAGGAGATAGTCAACGTCAGCGCCACAGAGCAGGTGCGTTATCACTCCTCTCTCTCTCTCTTTATCTTTCTCTATCTCCCTCTCGATCTCCCTCTCTCTCTCACTGTTGCAGAATCCACCCAGATTTTTTCAACCATCCACTTTGTTCCGAGTTTATTTCTTTCATTCTCACAGACGTATAGCAATCAGACCTCGCCAATGATCAGAACCATGTGCCTACCAGAAAAGAAAACTGTCTCCTAAAGGGTTGCCTTCTCCCACAGATCGGAGACTCCCTCATGACGACTGTGGACAACCTGATCAACGTGAACGTCACTGTCCTGCAGCAGAGTCAGCAGGAGAGGAGGGGACCGACCAGGTAACGGCGGACATATTCAAACCATTAGATAAGCATGTTTATGTCATACCTCGGTTGGCAATTCGAATACCTGATTCGGACGTTAGAACATTGCTGTTGCAACACTTTTGGTTCGAGGGCACCAAATTTGTTCAACTTCTGGCGCATTTCGCATCAAAACATGGGTTTTCTCAGGTGGGTATGACATAAATAAAATACAACGTGTTGTATTCTATATATATATATATATATATATTGTGCAGTCGGTATAACTGATATTTGGTGTGACCCAACGTCTTCTGTCCCACCGCTGCCACCAGTGTTGGCTTTAGGAAGGAGATCCACTCTGACTCGTGTCATGGGTGAGACTGACATGGGATATCCGGGTCCTTCTCTCTTTACTGGATCTAATTCACATCAGATGTCACAATATTACTGCCATGTGCTAACTGACCACACATGGCGTACCGCTACACAAGTATTACCTTCAGGAGCTACACACCAGTATCTTTATTTTTAGAAAGCTATATATTAAGCTGAAACGCCAGATGACATTGCATAGCAGTTGAAGAAGTAAAAAGGACCAAATACCGTCTTAAGGTGTTTAGAAACATCTTAACTCGTCTTTTTAGAGTCGTACAGGCATTGGAGGCATTTGCTGATACAGTGGCACTGACCACAGAGAAGTACACCGCCGTGCGGCCAGGGGTGGCATTGCAGGCAGCTGACATCAGTCCAGAGGAGTTGGACAAGGGGCAAGGTTAGCATTGACTGGATAGTGTCCTGTCATCATAACGTCGTTAATCAAACAAAGAGTAGCATTTTTTAATTCCTGATATACCTGGTAAAACAATACAACGTAGAAGTAGTAGTCCACAGTGTTTTGTCGTTGCATTGGTCTAAACTACTCTTCAAGCAGAAGTTTGGCTACGGCTGTTGTATAGGTGTTTTTATCGGGCTGAATCCGTTTTCTCTCATAGTTCATTTCACCATTTTATTTCCCATTTATCGAAGTATTTCGTTACTCGAGTGTTTCGCTTGGAGCGACGAGACAATGTGTTACTTTCTTCAGGATTTGCCTTCTTTCTGAGTGGAGACGATTCTAACAGCTTGAAGGAAGGCAATGTTAGGAGCTTCAGTACTGAGGACGTTACGGGCTTTGTGCGAACTGCCGATATCTCCATTTCGATACCTCCGAACATCTCAAGTCTCATACAGATCAACAACACATCAGGTACTTTCTGGTGAATTGGACTGATATCCATGAGATTGTTGTGCATTCTGCACAGTTTCTGCTCCATTTAAGTCCATAGAGGTAGAGTTACTTTAGTAATGGGGTAAAATTATCATTCCACGGCTATATATACATATTAGTTGATACCATCACTCTCAGTTATCATTAGTCAGAATACAAAGGTGCAGCCGACACTGATGCAAAATGATGTCGAACTCATAGATACATGTCTGAAGTTAAGGGACCCTCTGTTACAGTTTTAAAGTCTTTTGTCGTGGAATTCATCACCAAGTATTAGTGATGATGCCACGGTCGCGAAACAGATCAATCAGCCGTCACCGAAAATCTAAGGAGACCCCAAGGAGTTTTTTTCTCTCCCTCTCCCTGCAGAAGTCCGTCTGAGTTACACCCTCTACAACAGCAGCAGCCTGTTTGTGCAGACTTCCCAGGGTGCAGCGGGACCTTCCCAGGATGCAGTGGGAACGCGCATCATCGGCGGGAGAATCGCAGGGAGGCGGGTCAAGAACCTGCCCGAACCGGTCATCATCAACTTTGCACCCTTACAGGTAGCCTCATCCTGTCTGGATGTACCCTACTTTCTCAACCGTCACAGGCACAGCCCTGCTTATAAATATCAATGAGCTTACCCTTCTATATGCGAGATCCGTTTTGAAAACTGAAGGGCCTTTTCTCTGATTGGCTGGCAGCTGGTTATTGGCAAAGCCTACAGGAACTAAGAGTGACGGTTGAGATAGCGGCAGGGTACATCCAGACATGTCCCTGCGTATGAGGATGGGTAGCCGGGGTGTCACCGTATTCTAACTACGGTTCGCTCCTCAGATTGCTTCTATGACGGAGCCCGTTTGCATTTTTTCTACTTCGGCTCTTTGCGTCTCAGAAGACGGTCAGCAGCTTCAGTCTGTCTCTGCCTCAGTCAGGTGCAGGTTACTCTGTGTAGTCCTGCCTTGGCAATGCATCTTACGGCTTCTACTTCTACTGTCAGCCAGTCTATACAGACTATGAATCTACGCAAAGGAACTCTTAGGGGCCAATCAGTCAAATTTTAGGATGGCAGTCTCTACCGCAGAATGTGCAGATAAATACTTGACCTGTATTCATCCTTTTCCTATATGTCTTGCTTCCAAAAACTTACTTTCACGGACAACCTTGTACATCTGTGTGCAATGCCGTTATTTCTCATTTGGTATTTAGATGTTTGCCCAGAAGGTTTTGTGTTCTTTTTATCATCTACTCCTTTCCCTTATCTTATTCATTTTGAGATTAGTCTGATTTGATTTGATTTCATATTTTTTAGAATTTCCTTCCCGAAGACGTGAAAGGGGTCAGGTGTGTGTTTTGGGACTTTGATGCCGAGTCAGGACAAGGGGCGTGGTCGACTGAAGGGTGTGAGAGCACGGGCGAGGAAAATGGACTGTACACCTGTGCCTGTAACCACCTCACCAACTTCGCGGCAATCTTTGTAAGACCCCCATTTTACTAAACGGCGATCGCGCTACAACCATGTTGCGACCACAATTATATTTTTGCACCATTGACTTCATAATTTAAAATTGTAAAATTTTTAAAAATAGTGAAAAGACCACAAAATACCAACAACGTGAAAAGGATGTTTTCTTTTCAATTGTGAAATTCTTATATGGCCTCCTTCAGTCAATACTAACCATTGTAAATTCCCAATCAACATCAGACCACATAGCCACATGGGGGAACATTTGTAAGCTGACTCAGGTCTGTTGCAAAGTTCTTTTCTGCATAGTAATGAAGTTAGAAAGGACATTCGGAAGTCCGATGCCAGTCACGCTTAAAAAACATTCGATACTCCCAAAAGTCACCTCAGAGCCAATCATCACAGCCTTCGGGTATATTCTACTCTACAAACTGTCTATCGTCTTCCTATCTTCAGGACGTGTTTGGTGTGGGTTTCGGAGTACACGAGAGGCCGCTAGAGGTCATCACTATTGTGGGCTGCGTCGTGTCCATCGTTTGTCTGGTCCTCACCTTACTCTCTTTTATCGTCACAAGGTAGGGAACAGCTGCCTTATACATGTATCTCAACAACTCGATCTAGAATGAAAACAAATCCCACATACGAAGTTAAATGTTGGCGGGCATATCGTTCAGAAGAATACTTATTATGGATAATATTCTTAATTGACAACGCTTAAGACAGTGTAAAGGTTTTGTTTTCCGTGCAATTTCAAGGCTGGTTTTCATCCTGAAAGTACCATTGAGACAAGCGTTAACATTTTTATGAGGTCCATCGTGCCATCTAGATGGCAATTCTGTTGTATCCATCCGGTGGTAACATCAAACCAGAAGACTAGAGTAGAGCCTAACAACGGTCATATATTTCTTAGCACCATGTATGTCTCCAAGCAAAGGGCGGCGCCCGTCTTTTTCTTTAGGAATTGGGCCACACAGTTGTACAAACACAGATGGTACTTAATCCTACAGTAAGTAGAGTGCTAAGAAGAGAAGCAGAATGTACCATGTTTCATTACGTTAGCATTAAATGGATCACATATTAATAATAATTCCAGGAACTACAAACGCCGCTCCAGCACAGGCCATGCCAGGAACCAGCGGCTCGTCCTCATCAACCTCTGCGTGGCTCTGCTGGCCATTCTCGTCATCTTCCTCGCTGGCATCAACCAGACGGCGTCTCCCATTGGCTGCATGGTGGTGGCCGCGTTCTTACACTACTTCCTATTGGCTGCCTTGATGTGGATGGCGGTGGAGGCCGTTAACATATACCTCGCCGTTGTGGTAGTGTTTGACCATCACGTGTCTGAGAACTTCGTCATCAGGGCTGCAGCAGTAGCATGGGGTGAGGGATTTTCTAATTCACAAACCACCTGAAAGGGGTACTGAACCCCAGAAGCAGATCTTGTTTTCCAGGATCCGTTCTTTTGCATTATAAAAGTTTAAAACACTTCGAAAAGCGATTTCGATAACACATCCCAAATTAGCGTGTTAAGACGACTTGAACCATCCAAAACCTACACAACTCCTAACACATTCTTAAGTGCATTAGTAAAAGTACCAAACTTAAAACAAAAGCATGTTTCGTAAACTAGGCGATGTGACATAATGGACACGTGACTTCAACATTAAAATTAGTTAACGTTTCTTGCTGCGCTAAATGTAGTCCTTGTCGTTACCCTGCCTTAAGAAAAGTTCATTTTTCAGCAACAAGTGTGTTTTCATACATTTGTCCAGGGTTTCCCCTTGTCGCCACGGTGTTGACTGTGGGACCCTCAGGTGTCTACCAGTACAGGATGAAGGACAAGTAAGTTATAAAGTCAAAGGCATCCTCATAATGATCACTGCTCACTTTGAAATTCGTACTTCTACTTCATGTGGAGATGTCATCCAAATAATCGTTACTTCGAGATCCTGTTACATAGCAAGTTGGTATTGCAATTTGCATCCATTCTCACCTGTACTAGTGACCACCTTGTTGATACATAGTCTATGATCTCTGCAAAATAGCCACCAGGTCATTGTGGTCCCTGTTAATTGGTCCTTTTGAATATAATTTGAAAGAGTACAAAATCAGCCTTAAAAATGGAATTTATGAAATTTGAAAAATATTTCATGGGAGTCATGCAGCCTCTCTCTCATTGCTCGAGGCCATTGGTTGGCCTGCTCATTATAATAGGATCGGCCCATGAGTATCTTGAATGGCAGATAGCAACAGGAAAGCATAGCTGAATAAAACGTTTTATTTTCTCTAATGTTTTGCTTCCAGTTGCTGGTTGGCACAAACACCCCTGATTTATGCCTTCCTGCTCCCGGCGGGTCTCATCCTACTGTTCAACTTGCTGGTTTTCGTCATCGTCATGTGCAAACTGGTCCGGGACGAGAAGGAACTCAAACAGCTCAGAGGTGGATATGAAAAAAAACAGCCAGCGCCACACACGCACACAGGCACACACGCGCATACATACACACACACACACACACACACACACACACATACACTACACAACACGACACACACATACAAGAACAAACTTTCTTTGGTTTTGCCTCAAAATCACTTAAAAGTCACTACTTAAAAAAAATCATTCAATCCACTAATACAACATCAGTAACCCCAAATGTGTTTGCACACCCAAGATATTCAGATGTTCAAGACATTCTTGTTGCCACTGTCTCACTGCCTGAAAAGATGGGACCTTTCCAAAACTTTTCTATTGTATCTTGAGTAAATGTTACCTTTTGCATCTTATTGCCGGGATGTCTATTCTTCATCGACGTATGAGGGTTGACGATATATGTTTTATGTGCAGGTGCTAAGATCAAAGAGGCCGACCGTTACTGGATAATCCGCCAGATCCGCCGAGCCTTCAGCATCATGGCTCTGTTTGGTCTCACCTGGCTGTTCGGCTTCTTCGTCATCAACGACGCGCGCGCCGTGTTCGCCTACCTGTTCTGCATCTTCAACACCCTCCAAGGCCTCTTCATCTTCATCTTCCACTGCGTGATGCGGGAGGACATGAAGAAGTGGTGGAGGAAGCTGCGGAACATGGCGGTACCGTGCAGCTACAGGGGAGGGAAGAAGCATGGTCTGTACGATGTCAGTGGGAGAAGAACGTCTCTTTCTTCCTCTAGTGTACACACGTCACAGACAACGCTTGTACGGCTGAGCTCTTTCTCATACAATAGCAAACCTGATGGTGAGCCGCTGTAGTAACAATCACGTCGAGTTGTTTTTAGTAGGTCGTACTGGGAGGGGAAATGCGGTGTTAAAACGAATATATAACGCATTTTACAAACATAAGGATATTATCATAAGAAAAAGTTATAATAATCATATACCAGAACAAAAAGAAGATATATATCACACAATCAATAATACATAAATATGATTGTTATGAAAGGCAAAATAAAACTGAATACAAAACATGTAAATTTATTTTTACACAGAGATACATAGACAAAGATTTAGCAATCACTAACAATAAAATGGTAATGAACGATAATCAGGCTCCACTGTCCACCGTGGAATACAAATCTGGAACAACCCTCAGATAATTACACAAACTTCTCTTTTCTAAACGTTAAAAGTAACCTAAAAACCTATCTGATAAACCATGATCCTAGCCCCTATAATAGACTCAGTTCAGATCGTATCTTAAAGCATTATCCGTATGTATCGTTATAACATATGATGTTTTATTTTACTTAATGGTTTATCGATTATAATCATTTTCATTATGTATAGAGGAGGAGGGCCTAGTGTAAGATATATACGCTTATCTCTCCACGTTTCTCTGTTTATCATTATTATCATTGTTTAATGAATATCTAATGAAGACCATCATGCAATCTTGAAATTTCTTGTTGTTCAAATGAATAAACAATGAAATAATAAATAAATAATCAGGCATGTCTTTACTCTACTGTAGAGAAAACGCTATTCAGCATATACGTGGTATGTGTGAGGACCAGCATGTCAAGCCCGACAACATTGAATATTAATATTATTAGAGTTAAGCGGTGAAACAGGACCACACTCCACACTTTGATCTACTTCTTGGCATTCTTCAGCCTTTCTCTCAAAGTTACTGTAAGTGACCTGCTCGAGTCTCACACACAGACTATATAAACTACACTCTGTTCTCGTATATTATGTCCAGAGGTGAGTTTCTGACCTGCTTACGTCTTGAATATCTAACGAAGACCCTTATGCCACCTTGTTAGATCTCTCTGACACATACAGTGTACATGACCTGTGCATCTGTTGGTTGTTTATCTAGTAGGAACCATATTTTGTAATACCTTATATTGTATACGTCTAGACAATGAAATGGTAGAAGGCAGTGACATCAATGAAGAGCAGCGTGCAGTTGAAAAAAAGGTTTACCGTTATTTACCTCAGTAGACCAAAGTTAAGTATGAGAACCTAGTCATGGTATTTGGCTTTGTTTATGCATCCCGATTGCATAACCACAATCGCTGGGTCACACTACGTTCGAATGTTATGTTTTGGACTGGTTGAGGGCGACCGAAGTTTCAGGCCTTAAGTGCAGAGACTTCAAATACACTCATGCATCTTTAGAGAACAACCAGGTGCGGAAAACTTGTGTTGATTGTCTCGCTACCCCAACAACTAAGTGCTGTGAGGTGAGGTGAGAGTCAACTTTCACGCCGCATAACTTCTGACATGCTCAAGCTAGAACCAACAATTATGTAATGAGAAAATATTGTTCTCCAACATACAGATTGGACTCACCTGACTTGGCATTAGACTATCTAGTGTTAAGTTTGCCATGATAGTTACCGTAACGGTTACTTTTACCGCCAAGACCCCTCCCCTCAGAAAAACAATCTAGATATTGTAAATTATCTCACAATATATGCATTAACACTAGATATTTACGTAAGCTCACAATATTTACGTTGATAGATAAATACAGTAATGAAGACTGGGAAGAGGAAAATGCATACGGGCTTACATGGTATACTTACGCCATTTGAGACGGCAAAAGCCATGTCCAACTTGTTGTGGAGATACCTTTCTGCCTGAATTAGTGTCTTTGCTGTGATGTTGGTTCAGATCCGTGGTATGTTTTTGCGGAATGCATTTCCTCCTGTCCACCGGACACTTGTGTGCATTAGGATCGGAGCACTATGAAGACCATGAACGGTCTGTAGTTTTTCTCATGGGAAACAACCGAGCTGGTAACACATCGGGTAAGTGCCCTATTCTTTTCTTTTATCTTCGCCTTAGGATACTCATTCACTGAGTATAAAAGGTCCGGCGCACGTGTAGATTTGGGAAAATCGAGGCGATGGAAGGATGGGGAAGCTTAGTGATATGGTGATCGCCATTTGACGTAAACACGGACCCTGCCATGTTTTGGTGCACCCGCTGTTTATCCCAAAATAAGGCCTCTCCCTCCCCTAAGCCTCCTCTGGGAACCACAATACTGATGCGATAGTGCGAAGAAAAAACGTTCAGTATACCCCCCTCACATGGTAGCGAAAATCGATCGGACGACGAGTTTGCGAGATCTAAATTACGAGGAGGCATGACCCTGACGGGAAGGGGGGAACTCTGCCATTTCTTCCTCGGCATTAGGGTCATGCCTCCTCGTAATTTAGAGCTCGCAGACTCGTCGTCAGATCGATTTTCGCTACACGTGAGGGCGTAGTATGAAGCCCAAGGGTCGTTCGATCGTCGTACGATCGCAAACTTTGGGCATTTTGGAGGAAAAAATGTACGTCTCCTGCAAAGTTAAACTGTCTTGGTACACAAAATGCTGTTTTGGATCCATGTCTGTGGTTGGTTCTATGGCATCAAAATCGTACGACGATTGCACGACCTATATGACCGAATAAAAACAGAGTATGATATACCGAATAGTAGATTTTTCATTTTTGTTCTTTCTCATGTTCTTATCTGACTTTTTAAAATTCATTTTGTCATCCTTTGACATAGTATCTGGTTTATGATATACCCTTTTCGATGTACGGCATATACGTTCTCATTTTACAGCTGCTTTGTATGTTTCAAAGTGTGGTCTTTAACCTTTTTTCAAACGGACGAAAATTGACGCGCGTGCGATGTCATCCATGTAATTCTTATCAACATGGCCTTATGTAACCTGTACAACACAGGTGCCATGTTTTGGTGCACCTGCTGTTTTCCCCATAATATGCCCTGTCGCCGTTATTTTTTGCTTTTGTTTGTTTGTTTTGCATACCCGGTAAACCGCCTTAAGGCGTAACACACCAGGTTTGTTCTGAAAATCCGGACAGATTTATTTGAACCACTCACACCGGGAGGACCCCACTACTCTTTTCCATAAATGCGGTGGGTTCTTTAACGTGCTCGATGTGTGGCTCTCCTCGAACAGGGCCCTATCCAAATCTAGGTACTCATTTTCACCTAAGTGAAGTGAAAAAAAGTCGTGTTAAGTGCTTTTCCCAAGGGCACAAGATCCGAGGCACATCAACGGATTCGAACCCAGAACCTATGGGCTGTGAATCTAACACCCTGCTTCGGAGACCCTGTCTATTGCGTCACACGATCTCACTATGCCTGACTTGGTGTCTTTGCTGTGCTGTTAGTTCATATCCGCGGTATGTTTTTGCGGAATGCATTTCCTCCTGTCCACCGGACACTTGTGTGCATTAGGATCGGAGCACTGTGAAGACCATGAAGACCATGTCTGTATTTGTTTTTCTCATGGGAAACAACAGAGACGTCGGGTTCTTTTCTTTTGTCTATACCTTAGTATACTCGTTCATGGAGTATAAAATGTCCGGCGCGTGTAGATGTGAAAAGTTTGAATAAATCGAGGCGATGGAAGGATGGAGAAGCCTAGTGATCTTGTGGTCGCAATTTTACATAAACACGGACCCTGGTCGACAATTTGAGACCTAACTTAAGGCTCCAACTTCCTTGCGATGATCCAAATGTTGGATGCGTGCCTTGGCCAGAGCAGCTGAGGAACATGAACATGATTTTCAAGGCTTTGAATGGAGTCAAGCCTTGCAAGCTCGGTTTCTATCTATACATTAGGGACATACTCCATGCGTGACCTCATGTCACCATGCTTTTGTACATGGTTCCTCTTTGAGTTGGCCTCAGGTAAGGAGACACCTTTAAGTAGGCCCAGCTACTTACCTCATCTACAGCCATGTTCTTTATGATATGATTAGATCCTTATGAATAGTCATACCCAGTAGCCGTATCTCCTCCACCTCCGAAAGTATAGTGGCCATGTAGAGGATGAGAATCGTCAGCATCCTGTTTACGACTGATGGCTCTAATTTTAAATTTAGCTGCTCAAAAAAAATTCTAATTTTTGCCCAGGCTTAGATTTCATGTAGATCCTCATTATGGGAGTTAACTGCCAGAGCCTTAGATTATTTTCTATTATGCTCCGAACGGAATTGTTGTTTGCATATAGAATAGCTTGGTTTTGGAGACGTTCTGCAATGTTATCAATGTAGAATATGAAAAGCATTCGGTCAAGAATCTAGCCTTGGGAGACCCCTGCATGTAATGGCATTATCACTAGACTCTACGTCATTGATAGTAATTTTCATTTCTATATCTGAGAGATATCGTAATATCATGTGCAGAAGGTTACCCGGCCTTTACTACCAGATTTATTTGAACCACTCACACCGGGAAGGATCCCAACTCTTTTCGATTAGTGCGATGGGTTTTTCGATAACGTGCTTGATGTGTGGCTCTCCCCAAACACGGGACCTCCATTTAACGTCCCTTCCGAGGGACGGCCCTAACCAAAGGTAGGTACTCGTTTTCACCTGAGGGAAGTGAGGAAAGCCGTGTAAAGTGCTTTTCCCAAGGGCACTAGCCTTTTTTCTTGACTCGGCTGCTTCGTGTTGGTATGCCAAAAATGCGTGCAGTGTTTGTTTATCGCTATAACTCACCTGTGATGGTTGTTCGCTGGAACGCCTCGACAATGTAATGGACGAGGCCCTCGAGGGGCGTTCAAAAATTTGGCGGCTGAACACAAAGTCCACTTTTTCAAACCTCCTCCGCAAACTTTTGGAGCGTGCCGTTAATTTTCTTGGGAGGAGGGAGTGCTGATTCGCAAGTTTCAACTTGAGCTTAGATTCTCTATGCCAAGAAAGGGAGTTGCGGCATAGAGAACCTCAGCCTGCGTAGATATCTAGGAGGTTTGGGTACCCAATCAGTTATCCCGATGTATTTTGACGAGTCCATTCATACACAGGGGGACTTTTAAAAATCAATTATGCACTTTTTTTCTATTTGCTTTTGGAAAGACAATATGGCACTGCACTCAAGTTTTGTAACTTATATTAACATTGCCACATACACGGTACAGACAGAAGGTAAAGGTAGTCTTTTACCTCCCCGACCGAAGTCAGGTACCCATTTTTACATCTGGGTGAAGTGAGGAAGGTCGTAAAGTACCTTTCCCAAGGGCACAACGTCGGGGCACGGCGGGGATCGAACTTAGGACCTGTAGATTCCGAGCCGAACACTCTACCAGTTACGCCACACACGACGCCACAATTATGCACTTGGTTGACTATATAAAGCCCCATGCATGTTTTAGGACAAAAGTGTTTTTGGACTGGTTTGTTCTGCTTTTTTACGGAGTCGGGGCACGGAGTTCATTCTTGCACGATTGACATTGGAGTATCGATGAGAAAGTTCACTCTTCCGCGGAGGGGGGTTTTGTTACATTATATTTTGGACTGGTGTGCACCGGTGACAAAGTGGACGTGTTTTTGGACTGGTCTACTTTTATTAGCAGTATTTTGTGACTGCTCCATTTTACATAGGGTTGGTGATGCGAGAGAGTTTCTTGAATTTAGTTTTGACTGGGGAAATGTGTCAAAATTCCATTTTTTTGAGTGGTGTTTTTGGACTGGTCTATTTTGCCATTTACATGGAGTGCACTGAAAGGGTCAATTGTTGCACATAAGGACCTTTTTCGAATTCATTCTTGGACTGCTCCTCTTTACGGTATCGCTGGGAGAGTTCCTTGCACGGAATGTTTCTTTGGTTCAATGAAACCACAGACTTAAGCGGTTTCAAGATACAACAAACACTCATTATTTGAGCGAAAGAGTTTTTGGACCTCATTTTATACGTGGTTACCACTGAAAAGGCCTATTCTCGCGCAGGTTTTTTTTCTTTTAAATTCATCTATGGACCGGAGAAATTTTATCCGAAGACCATTCTTCAGTAAAAGTGTTTCTGATCTGGTCCGTTAACTTGAAATGCCTCATTAAGAGTCTATCTTACACGTGGTTTGCCTTCCTTCAAAATTCAGTGCATTTTGGTTGGGTTGAGAGAAGGATGAAATATGCAGAGTTTGATTGCTTGTCTAGTATGATATAGATTACGACGCGCTTAATTTTTTTTAAAAATCACTTTCTTTCTTTTGTGCCTAGAATTTATCATCTAATACAACAACATGGCGGGATTACCTCCTCGCTGGTTGATGTCAAACTTCCTGTGCTTCCTCGTCTTCTTGTTTCCGAGCGATCTGCTCAACTCCAGCGCAACTGGTTGTGGCGGTAACCTGACGGCTCCCTCTGGAGGTCCTGTGACGTCACCGAACTACCCCGGTAACTATGGCAACAACGAGACCTGTGATTGGCTGATCACTGTCCCGGCAGGAAGTACCGTTCTCCTCACGTTCGACAGTTTCAGCCTCCAGAACGGTTCTGACTTTTTGTCCGTCTACGATGGAGCCAACGTCAGTGCTTCGCAGTCGTGGAGGTAATTCACCTTTATCGCTGGGGTAACGTATATCCGTTGTTTAAAAACGGGATATTAAGTCGACCTTTAATTGAAAGATATATGTTATACCACGGATAAAGGTGAACTAGTGTTATCAACTTAGATGATTCAAATTCCAAATCCCCAGTTTTTGTTGATGATCTCTAAACGAAAGCTTGAAATCTCTATTATTCTCTTGATAGACGAATATGTAAAAATAAACAAATTCGCTAACATACTAATTCACTTTTGTATTTCAAGTTTAACAGGCTCGCGGACAGTCAACCCCATGACCAGCGCATCTAACGTGATGTTCCTGAGGTTTACGTCTGATGGGAGTGGGACGGCGCAAGGCTTTCGGTTCTCCTACACAAGTAACACAACAAACAGTAAGGATATTGCTATCAACACTTTAACGTTATTGCATTTCCAAAAGTAAGCCGTATCAAGACATGCTAGAATATTTCTGCCCATGATGACATTTAAGAATGAAGAACCGTTATTACCTTTGCAAAGAAGACTTGCCTGTGGCATGATTGTAGCGTGGCTAGCTACAGATGTTGTGGGGATGTTCTTTTGGGTTGGTGTCAGTAAAAGAAAGTGCAAGTTTGGACCCTCTATCGGCTATTATTATATTGTCTTCTAGACATATTGAGGTAATGGTTAGAGAGAGAGAGAGAGAGAGAGAGAGAGAATATTGATATAAATATATATACCTACCTTGTGCGCATGTGCTTGTTTACTTCAGATTCCTCCTGGGTTTGTAACAACGGTGATGTTATCCACACGCCCGAGAATCCGACCTGCGACGGCTTGGTGAACTGCACAGACAGCAGTGACGAGTCACCAACGAGGTGCCATTATGGTAAGATTTCCCTCAATATTTCCATGGTTGATTTCATGACACAAGTTCCTTCATGGGGTGGTATTCACTGTTAAAATGACGGATCAGTGTATCGGCATCTCACTTGTGGTATCAATTGCCATGTGCCAAAGCATGTTTGGAGATTAATGGAAATGATCAAGAAGTGAAGAATGATCTGTTTCATCAATTCAAATCACAGACACCTTGTTCGACATTCTAACTTTACCTTTATCATGTTTAATTACGCAGAGGAAATGAGCAGTTTGTGCGGTTCAACGAAGATGCTGTCTCGGGTTGAATCTGGATACATCACCTACAGTATCAACTCTGGCTACGCAACAGTACCACCTTACAGCGGGTGCAGGGTCGTCTTCCAGACGGAACCAAACCACGTCATCCGTATAGGTCCTTGGTACCTGGACGGATTGTCTTCAGGATACTGGTGGTGGTGTTCAAACTGGATCTACGTGTGTGATGGGGACGATTATTCTTGTGACAGTGGTAACAGCAAAGTCAGCTACTGTGACGGGTTTCAGCTCCAAACCTTTAAGTCCAGTTTCAATAGCCTGACAGTCAGCCTCCAAGCGCATGGATCCCCAAACTTCAAGATATTCTATACAATTGAACCAGGTATGTCAAGTTCTTTATGGTTCCTCACAGAGTGGAATCAAATAATAACATTATCATTATTATTATACTGTGCTCCCTTTTATAAAGCCTTACTTGCAAGTGACATCATCGATGTTTACGATTTTTAATTGTCTTTTTGGCAAAACCCCAGCAAAATGTCCGATATATGCGACAAATACCACAAACGACCACAAACGACTCGGAAATACCACAAACGACCACAAACGACTCTAGTATGCAGTGTATATGGGTCAAAGAACTTGTGTGGCGCTCTGGAGACATTGATTACACATTTATGAATTTAAAAAACGCAGCAAGTCCTGCGTATTCACCGGTTATTTCGAGTTAGTCCGCCGTTTTCAAGATCGAAACGATTCTGCGCTGTCAATGAATGTGTGCCTGCATTGAGGCTTAAAAACACTTAGTATACAAGTTTTATAAGTTGACAATGATAGAATAGTGCCATGCTATAATCTATGAACCAACAGCGTCCATAGGTTTATCGTCCTGTCATCTATGGAGCCGTGGAAGGTATCGAGAACTTCCCCATGCAGACTCCTAGCACGGGCGATCCAACATGGCGGCCGAGAATCGCTTCGATCTTGAAACCGGCGGACTAACTTGAAATAACTGGTGAATACGCAGGACTTGCTGCGTTTTTTAAATTCATAAATGTGTAAACAATGTCTCCAGAGCGCCACACAAGGTTTTTGACCCATATACACTGCATTTTAGAGTCGTTTGTGGTATTTCCGAGTCGTTTGTGGTCGTTTGTGGTATTTAGGCAGACCGTCCGCGGGTGCTAGATTTTGTAAACATACCACCATAGTTACTGATATTCTGTACAGTCTCTTAAAAGGCACTTGCTGGCCATTTGCCAATCACTCAGCTGAAGATTGCTGCTTCATGGCAATAGGAATCGGTGGATTGCTGGCTTGGTTGCAACTCAGGATTAATACAGTCTGACATGTTCCTAGCAAAAAATGTGATTTGTGTAGCGTGGACATGCCCATAGTTGGCTTTTGTGAGCATTCGCTAAAACGTCAATACCATTATCTCCGACAAACAAGAAAGACACACAAGAATGTTGGACTTGGGGCAAATTTAATTGATAAGTAGCACTTCTAAATTAACGTGAGGACGTGTTTGAGTGGGGAAAATAACAGAACATGTTTGTTATCCTGAATTTTGGTTTTAGTGATGGACGTCGACGGAGACAGGATTCGGCTGGTTGGAGGACGTTTCCCGAACTTAGGTCGTGTTGAGGTTCGACCAGTCGGGTCCTACGGCTGGGGGACGGTTTGTGACGACAGCTTTGACATTCAGGACGCCACAGTTGTCTGCAAGATGCTGGGTTTCGACCGTGCTTTACAATATCACGATGCGGCTCATTTTGGCCAAGGTGTCTTTTAATATTCAACCCTCTTTATCGTAAAACATTTGTCCTTTAGTGTTTAATTGATGTAGAAAGCAATTCAAAACATAGTGCTTATTTTTTTGGCCTCCAAATGCATGCTTGTCCATTACTTTCCTTTTAAGGACTGCCATGTTTGAACCTTCATCGTCTATGCCATGAGGGATTGGAGTCCAGTTATCTCTCACTTAGTAGTCTTGTGGTCATGATCAACTCACGACCGCTCACTTATGGTCAACTATTCTATTCTATTCCATTCTGTCTTATTTTATTTTATTCTATCCTATTCTATTCGGTTCTATTCTGAACTATTTATCAAATTTTAGTAGTTCGTTTTTTCGTACATAGACATTTTTGGGATAACACGTTTCTGGTACGTCCTGACAGGAAGCGGAAATATCTACATGGATGAGCTTCGGTGTTCTGGGAACGAGACCAGTCTGTTTGCATGCGGGTATGACGGGTGGGGCAATCACAGCTGCAGTCATAGTGAGGACGTTGGTGTGACCTGTGGTGAGCATCGTACAACTTGAATCTCTATAATGCTGTTCTTAATGGCTGATAGTCTGAAGCTTGTTCTTGACATTTCTCCCTTTCAGCCAGTGTGGAGAAAAGTACTGGGCGTGTAGATACAGATGACCATATAGGCGAATTTGTCAACAGCGATACTCTGAGGCCAGGTCCGGTGGTTGTCACGCCCTGGCGTGCCTGCCTGCCATTCAATTTCTCACTGCGTCAGCCAATTATGAACCCCCTTTTCGTTTTTTTTCGGGGATGAGGGGGGGGGGGGGCTAGCCTATCACATTGCCGCTAGACTGACATAAGAGGATCGGATAGGCTTGTTGGCGTGCCACAGCTAAGATTTGATTAAACTATATGTATTGTTCTCTGAGCACATTGAGCTTTACTTGACGCTATTTTTCAACTTGCGACAGCTTCTAATCCTGGCAGCAGTAGAATCCGTTTGAGTGGAGGTTACCGTGGCAGCCAAGGTCGTGTGGAGGTCAGGCCGGCAGACAGTTACCACTGGGGCACCGTCTGTGACGATGAGTTTGACCGTGACGATGCCACCGTTGTGTGTAGAATGCTGGGATATTCCGATGCTTCAGCCGTACGCCACAGTGCGTACTATGGACAAGGTAGGTAATAACATTAAAATGTTCAAGTTCCATTTCGGCCACAATATCTTAAGTGGATGGATGACATCCTCTCGAAACACCCAGACTAGTGCGTGAGGGCGAAAGAAGATCAAATATTGCTGATAAACCATAGGACTAAACATCTAGTCCGTTCTTTCCCAGACTTGGTTTGTTTTATGTTCACCTCAATATCAAGACTGCAAGAGACAATCTGTTCCTGGGAGAAGATGTGGTTGATGGCTTTCAACCCGTCTTAATGTGAATTGATGTCTGTCCCGACTTCCAGCAACCCGATAACATTCTCCTACTCCCTCCACGAAAAACCCCTGACCAAGGTAAATTCCAACAAATATCTTGGCCTTCATATGTCTTCCAACTTGACCTGGGGCAAACACGTCGAAATAACTGCATCAAAGGCTAATAGAATCTTAGGAATGTTACGACACTGCCTGAGAATCTGTAGCACTACGGCCAAATAGAGAGCCTACATGGCTTTTCTAAGACCTACGACTGTAGTGTTTGGGATCCCCACACCAACGAAGAGGTGAGTAGGGTGGAGATGATCCAACGAAGAGCAGACTATGGACGCACAAACTCAGTTACTATCATGCTTCACAACCTCGTCCGCAGTCCCTAGAGCTTAGAAGAAAGATAAGTTACCTTGTACAAAACCATCAACGACAACATTTGTGAAGATTATTAGTCATCCAGGATAATACGACAATTGAAGTTGAATCAGTCGATGCTTCTGGATATATATAAGATTTTAATCAGACGTTTTCAACAGCGTCCACTGTTCTTCATCAGTCAATCAGTCACATGAGGCCATAGTTTTTTTTTAGAACAGGAGAAAGACTTAGTACCACAGGTTTCCAACGGAAAACTGTGCGTGGAAGCTCATAGGGTAAGGTTTCGTATGCGCTTTTGTTCCAACCCACAAGTCATTTGTTTTTGCTTCCAGGCATGGGACCTATCTACATGGATAACCTGGAGTGCGCTGGGAACGAGACCAGCGTGTTCTACTGCCCCTATAACGGCTGGGGGAACGAGAACTGTGGTCACAGCGAGGATGTAGGGGTTATGTGTGGTGGGTAGAATAAAACATAACCATAACCTCATACCTTCGCCAAGTAATTTTTATCTATTACAATTTTATTGCAATTGTGGAAATCACCTGATATAGCGGGAGTTGCCCTAACATGACACGCTTTTTCACGTACTAAAACTCATGGCGCTCCATGGCTAGTTGTCAGAGAGTGGTCAAGTTTTGATGAATAATTATCTTAATAACCATTTGTACCATTAGTCTTACTGCTCCGAAGTCCTTAGCTGTTCTCATTGTAAAGGGTTTTAATACCTTTGTTACACAAGAATGTTGGCACCCCCTGACGGCTCCCTCTGGAGGTCCTTTTACATCACCGAACTATCCCAGTAACTACATCAACGATGAGACCTGCCGTTGGCATATCACCGTCCCGACAGGAAGTAGGATTCGGCTCACGTTTGACAGTTTCGACGTTGAGGAAGGTCGTGACTTTCTGGACATCTACGACGTCGACGACATTAGTAATTGCGATTCGTTGATACAAAGGTAATGTGCATTATAAGTTCTGACTCATGATATTGAATAATACATACCGGCATTCTATATATATATATATATATATATATATATATATATATATATATATATATATATATATATATGTGCCACATAAAGTGACTATATATATATTAATTTCTAGGTTAACAGGTTCGCGGTCTGTCAGTCCAATCACCAGCCGTTTCAACGGGATGTTCCTTCGCTTCTCATCTGATGGCAGCGGCACGTCAAAAGGGTTTCAGTTTTCCTACACAAGTCACAGAAACGGTACTGCTTAACGACTTTTCAATGTAGGAACGTTTTGTTCTAACAAACGTTTTGTAGGAACGTTTTGTTCTAATTGTCGTAAGATTGCTTGAATCATTTTGTTTTTCATTTCGGGTTACTCATAACAACCTAGTTAGATAAATTGTTAAAGAATGTTCCTTTAGTAGCAGTCAAATTTCAACAAACATTTTTGACGTTATTATGCGTGTTGTATAGTCCATTGGAAAGAAATAATATATTTCCTTACAACTAGCGTAAAAATCTATGAACGTGTTTTGAAAAATGTCTCTTTTCCTCATTCGGTTCAGGTTCGGATACAGATTCACTTCATGTTTTATTGTACCTTAATTAACGTCTAGATTTCTGTGGGAAATGCATAAAACTACGCCTTGTGTATCCATTATATTGTAATAAGGGTTTTAGGAACTCATTGCACAACTGTAACCAACAAAATTAATTTATCACAGTCACTAGTTGTGGCGGTACCCTAACGGCTCCACCTGGAGGTACTGTGACATCACCGAACTACCCCAGTAATTATGGCAACGATGAGACCTGCGAGTGGCTGATCACCGTTCCGACAGGAAGCACTGTTCTCCTCACATTCGACAGTTTTGACGTTGATGACTTCGATGATGCCTTGACGATTTACGATGGAAGCGATTATTGTGCAAGACAATTAAGGAGGTAACGCATGTAACGTTATCAACTGTTAACTCAAACATGGAATAATTCGTACGTGTAATCAATAGTTCAGTCAGAACGTAGATGTAAAGTTATCCTCATGAAAACTCATCTTCATCAAGTTCCACCATTGTACTATTTGACTTCACAGGGTAACGGGTTCACAGACAGTCAAACCTATTACAAGCACCTGTAACTCGATGTTCCTGAGGTTTACATCTTACTCCACTGACATGTCTAGAGGTTTTCAGTTCTCCTACAGAAGTCAAAGTAAGGATATAACATGACATTTCTATTTCAATGTTTGATATGCATTCTTTTAATGTTGTATTAAAATACCAATACATCAATCATCCGCATAGAGGTTGTAAACAAGTCCCCACAAATTATTGCGTCATTCATTTCCAGAACGATTTTTGGTTCCACCACTTATTTCTATTGGTCTACGTTTTCCAATTTGCATTCAAGTTACATAATATACATAGTTCTTTTTTTTAGATTGTTTTCTGATAGAAAGCACGCAGCATCTTGACTAGCATGGTTTGATGTCTTGTTACTTAGATATGATATTCTATTCCGGTGTCGGCGATTTCATCTCGGGGGGCTGGGGATAATATCCGACAATACCCTCATTTTGATTATTGTTGCAATCTATTCTGTATTTTACTTGCCTTTCCTCGAAGTTGAGATTCCCGCCTGCCCTCAATAATAAGCTCTTCTTGTTCCCCAGCGAGACCGACCAACGCTACTGGATGTGGTGGTTTGCTGAAGTCTTCTTCTGGAGGTATTGTGACGTCACCCAACTATCCCAGTCACTACGGCAATAATGAGGTCTGTGATTGGCTGATCACCGTCCCAGTAGGAAGCAGGATTCAGCTCACCTTCGACAGCTTCAACGTTCAATACGATCATGACTTTCTGAACATCTATGATGGAGCCAGTGCTTGTGCTTCGCCATTACGAAGGTAAGGTCCCAACCATACAAGTCACAACCTTGATTTCTCAATACCGCCCAGTATAACACATGTACGCGGACGATCTTCCATATTCCTCATGCCATCTTTACCGGGGCAAATGCAACTCTCACTTGACAGAGTAGATGTTTGGGCAAATGCTTATGGAATGAATGCAAATGCAAAAAAAAAGACAAAATATATGGTCATCATCTGCCGTCGAAATCCGATAATACCCCCACCACTTACGCTAAGGGGCGAGCCCGTTGAGAGGGTCTCTTCATTCAAGCTCCTTGGAGTAATGGTCCGCAATGATCTTACATGGGGCCCCCATGTTGAAAACATGCAATCAAAGGCTCAACCACGTATACATTACCTGCGTGTAGCGAGACGTGCTGGGTTACTTTCAGGTGTTCTTTTGCAAATTTATGTCTTTCGTCCCCCTCGGTTCTAGAGTATGGCTCCCTTGTCTGGGGCGGTCTCCCACGAGGTTTGTCAGACTATTTGGAAAATGTTCAAAAGACATGTCTTAAGATATGTGGCTTACCCTGTAACCATCTGCCAACCCTTGAGTCAAGGCGAAAGGAGGCGTCTCTACGCGAGTGGAAAAGGATTCTGAAAGATCCCTCACACCCCTGTCACGTTTTCCGTCAACCAAATGAGACCGCGATATGAACTAAGACGTAGAAAACCGTACAAACTGCCAGTCAGCCGTACCGAGAGACATAGGAACTCGTTTGTGGTGAGGGCAGCGAGAGACTTACTAAACTTAGTTTGAGCCCCATGTCACTGTGCAATATGCAATGTGCAATATCGTTCGCTTGCGTGTATGTATACATGTACTCGATTAGTTTGCTATTGTTATGTTGGTATGTACGTTGTTAAGAGATTTTAACTAATTGATACACGAAATGGTTTTAAAATGTACTCCACCCATCTCTTGACATTAATTGCCAATGTATTAGCATTATCAACTTCTTAGAATTTCCTTGTAAAATCGACGCAATTCAGTCTGATTGACTGCCAATTTGATTAGATAAAGTTTGATTTGATTTGAACTCATGAACTCATGAACCTACATATCAAAGGTACATCCTGTAATGCCAGGTATTACTTGAATACCTTATGATTATCATAAAATTGTTCTTGGGGTAACATAAATGACATACTGTAAATGCATTTAAGTTCGCGGGGATTTAATTTCGCGGTAGCGGGAAAAAGGACTTTTCGCGGTGGTTTTAATTTTTCGGTAACACCATAGACTGCAGTCTCATACCATGATAGAAAAATGTTCGCGGTGGTTTTAAACCTCAAACCACCGTATGGGGTCAAAACTGACCCCAGACATATATTAATATGTGCCGTTATGGCATTTCTGGTTGAAGACAAATTTCCTCCCACGAGTTTGTTTGTATATATGTCTTATAACTTCTCAAAAAAATTTATCAAGATTGGCTAATTTTTTATTGAGCTATCCTAGAAAGTTTATGCATGGCCCAGTGGGGTCAAAACTGACCCCAGCAGTTTTAAAAAAAACTTGTGAGACCCACTCCTAAACTACTTATCGTATGATCACGAAATTTTCAGAGAATGATGTACATGCAAAACAAAATTATGGTAGAAACTTTTGTCATGTTATATGATGACGCCATGACGTCATCTAGCTTAAATTGGCCGCCATCTTGGATTTTGACTAATGACGTCATCAAATGAGCATAAATTATAAATATTGAATCATAAAATTTACGTTGAATTTTATAAAATGTTATGAACAAGTGTGGTTTGCCAAGAAAACCTTAAAACTTGGATGTTTAAGCTAAAATTAGAAAATTTCGTAATAGATATGCCTGTCAGAATTCCGCTGCCATGGCAACATGAAAAATGATGAAAATTTTTTATTCACTAAAATTGTTTGCTATCAACATTTTCTGAAAAGGGACAAAGTTTGGAGGCCCTAGCATAAGCCATTCAGGAACCTTACGACATTGAAGTTGGTGCGGGCATAAAAAAACCCTACCTGGTCTGAATAGCGTTAGTGCAAAATGTGGTCCTAATGATCTTTTGCATAAATTACGATAATGAGCTATAATTATTATCACCTAATCATGTCAAACTGTCCCACATAGATTAATGAAACTATACATATATACAAATCACAAAAAGTGTCACAAAAAATAATCTTATTTGTACAAAACATTATGGGGTCAGTTTTGACCCCATACGGTAATCTAGGTCACAAAAAAGGTACGGTGGTTTGGCATTTCTGCATTTACAGTATCTTCAAAGCGCTTCATTTTTTTCTAAATACTATGCATTGTATACGTTGATTTCTAGGTTAACAGGCTCACACCCCGTCAATATCACCAGTACATCTAACGTGATGTTCCTGAGGTTTACATCTGACGAGATCTTAACGGCTCAAGGGTTCCAGTTATCCTACACAATTACCAGTAAGCGTCAAAATTCAACGTTATGGGAAGGATCACATCGGTCACATCGTTTTATTGTAAAACTGACGCAATTTATGATGCAGTAATTGCAACCAATGACTTTTTCGCATCTTCATTTTCTTGTTAAAATGAAAGATATACTTCTTTGTAGAAAGCAATACATAGGTTAGAAATATGTAGCTTTAGTTCAGTCAATTGTGACCACAGTAAAACATTTTGCCTGCGAACCCCACTGGGTTATGCTGGCTTTGCCCTGCCTCCCGGGTGATCGCATTGCGTCCTTTAACCTCGTTCCAACTATTTCAACTGTCTGTATCTGTATCTATATAGCCGGTATAACCACCGTTCGGCGTAACAGACCAGCTGACACACACCAAATCTGTATCATAAGTCTTACTGATGAGGCTTTTCATATCTTCCTACACCAGCATGTGGCGGTAACCTGACGGCTCCCTCTGGAGGTCCTGTGACGTCACCGAACTACCCAAATAACTACGACAATAATGAGATCTGCGAGTGGCTGATCACCGTCCCAGAAGGAAACACCATTCGTCTCACGTTCGAAAGTTTTGACGTTGGATCCTCCCTTGATGTTCTAACCATCTACGACGGAGCCAGTGATTGTGATTTTGTTTTAGCAAGGTAATGTCTCATACGAATAACAACTCGTATTACGCAACAGTGTCTTCTAGTAATGGTGCTGCTAGTAAGGTCAGTTAACCATAGAGTATGTATCTAGCGAGCCATCCTCATTGCTATCGCCAAGAATGTTTTGTTTTCGGCACTGTTCTCGTGTCTGTGAACACGTTAAGTCAAAACGCCTAGGAAGAATATCTTGATACAGCATAACTTCCGGTATGTTTTATTCTAGACAAGCTGTGGTCACCAGTTCTGGTTGGTAGATAGTTCTCGTTGTAGGAAAGATGTGTCTCTGGATCCTCTAGCAGCTGCCTTTGGAAATGCAGCGGGGGTTTCAGTTGCAGACTTTGAAACATGATTATTACGCGTAGGTAACTTTGATGAAGGCCAACGCAGTAATATTTAAATCATACGAGATAGAACGTGATTTTCTTTCTTTCTTTATTGGCGATGAGACAAGTCATTACATAGGCAGCTTTGGGCTAATATAAATAAGGAGGGAATAGGTCTTTTAGAACATTGGTTGAATTTTTTAAAGATGTTTTGACATGCAGTAATAGTAAAAAAAAATTAAGTGAACCACCCACATCATGAACTTAACCAAATAAGTTGCAAATTAAACCTAACCATAAACCATGAATAAAACACAAGATAACTCATTAACATCTACATTGTCCTCTAGGCTTTTCCATCCTACCTTTCTTCAAAGCGATTAGACATTCAAATTTTTCTTTTTCAAAGAAATAAAGATACTTCATTAGGGCTTAAAATGAATTCATGTATGTTATGCTAATAAGAGACTTCTTTGCATATTGTTTGCATTGGTATGAGACAAGACTGCCCGGCGAAGGTATGAGGTCGCACAACGTACTCTAATTGAATCTAGATTTTGGATAAAACCAGCAAACTAGAAAAGGTGTGTTTATATTGATTATTATACTATTTACCCATACACCTTTAGCATATCAAGATGGGGGGCATTCTACCCGATCATCAGCACTTCCAACGTGATGTTCCTGAGATTTACATCTGACTCGCAGAACAATGAGACGGCTCGAGGTTTCCAGTTCTCCTACACAAATCATAGTAAGAATAGTTCAGTAATATCGAATGAATTTAACGATTATCTAGCTATGTAAAGTGAACCGATGTAGGAAAGGTTTTGAGCTGGTGGAGGCTTTAGTCGATGTACACCCTTCGTCTTGTTGAAATAAAAAGGTATGCACATGTTTAGACTCCAAAAGGTAAAATGGATTTCATAGTACTGAGTGAAATTTCATAGTCTGACTTTTATACAACATTTTGCGTAAAATACTTCAGAGAATTCTGGTTGTCCCAAAACCAGGGTGATCACCTTGCAATGTGTAGTCGTGCTTTGAACAAGAAAAAACAACTTTGAGACAAAAATACGTTTGTTTGAACCATCCTTTAAGTAAGATTTCTAAGCTGCCCTATCTGCGGCGTCTCGTTCCTCAGCGAAATCGATCAATGACATCGTTTGTGGCGGTAACCTGACGGCTCCATCTGGAGGTCCTTTCACATCACCGAACTACCCCGGTCACTACGGTGACAATGAGACTTGCGAGTGGTGGATCACCGTCCCGGCAGGAAGCACAATTCGTCTCACGTTCGACAGTTTTGACGTCGGCTTCAATGAGCACCTGGATATCTTCGACGGACCCTGCGGTTGTGCTTCATACCGGTAAAAATACCATAAACAAGCCTTCTCACCACCCTTCTCACCATGCACGTCAGCTGACCTGCCTGATGAGACGTCTCCACTTCTGACGGTTTAGGAACTGCTTTCTCTCAAAAATCTGAGCTATGCAACTTCAATAACTATGCAGTTCAAACTGATGGTTAATAACAACCGTATCGTAGAATGTGAAATACAAATTGCAACAATTATTGAAAGAAACTTTAATATGTCTGTTATAACATAAGCAAAATATAATTCAATTGCCTCACATTGACTATCACGCTATCTACTAATCTTTAGCCTAACAAGTGACAAGTCTGTCAGCCATATCAACAGCACTTCTAATATGATGCTCCTGAGGTTTACATCTGGCGTGTCTTGGACAGCTCATCAAGGGTTCCAATTCTCCTACACAAGCGACACAAACCACGGTAATGTTATATATTGCTTGTCAACAATCGAAATAAACTTTCCAGTGTAAATAAACATTAATGTTTCAAACGAAATATAACAATATTGCATACAGTAATATAATTCTTAATATTTTTTGTGCTAATTGTGCATTAAGATGAAGTATATACCACTTCTAATGAAATGTTGAAATGAAAATATAGACTATTAGATTGAGTGATATAATTTGATAGGACAAAAAATGACAAAAATTGATTTCTGTCAAACGTTCCAGCCTTTCTCTCCCATCAAAGTAATCATAGAACATTTACTCATCAGAGTTTAGATCCCTTCTACCCAAATAATCGTCAACAAACAATACTTTCGCAATACTTTCTGTGCTATTTGCATGCCCTTCTTGAAGTTAAGTTTCCTTACACTGCTCCCAATGATAAGCCGTCTCATTTCTCAGCAACAACGCCCGGTGCTTCTGGATGTGGATTTAACCCGATTGCTCACTCCGGAGGTCTTGTGAGGTTCTATTCCTGGAACAGCGAACATGTGATCTGCGAGTGGCTGATCACCGTCCCGGCAGGAAGCACGATTCGCCTCACGTTCGACGGTTTTAACGTTGATTACGAAGGTGGATTTTTGAACATCTACGACGGAGCCAAAACTTGTGCTTCGATTATACGAAGGTAACATTCCTCATGATATGTATCAACACATATTAACGGTGCTAATTGTATTGTCAGTAAAACACATATTTTGATACCTGGTGGTCATAGTGACATTACCTTTGGTAGATTACAATAAACATAGCTTGTACTACCATACTATTCCTTTATTCATTTCTAGGTTAGTAGGGAGGAGGAATGTGAGCCCTATCACCAGCACTTCTAACGTGATGTTACTGAGATTTACTCGTCGGTTCCAGAGGAACGGAATGTCCTGGACGAGCAGATGGTTCCAGTTTCCTACACAAGTCAAAGTAAGGGGTCTGCTCATTTACGTTCCAAACGTTGCCACATGAATAAATGGATAGCTTTTAAGGTTAACGCAGTCGTAATCAACCAAATTATCAGCACATGGTACCCTGCTGATCAGCGCATAATGTGCAACTCTGAGGAGATGTTGACGGATCTTGAGTTCTCCTATACTCAAATGACAAATCAGAGTGCTGTCTGTAAACATATAGCTTCCACAAGTCAATATTGACCATGGTCAAACCGTAATTTATATCAGCCCTATGATGGAATCGGATATGGCTAAACAGTCTGATACCAAAACAATCACAAAAGCAACTGAAGTACCAATCTAACATAAAACAATTGAGGCATTTTCTGTGCTATTATTCTGAACCTCCCCCAAGATAAGTTTTCAAGATATCCTCATTGACTTCGCTTCGCCTTCGTTAGCGACACCGACCAATGTCACTTACTGTGGCGGTAACCCGACTTCTCCCGCTGGAGGTCCTTTTACGTCATCGAACTACCCCGGTAACTACGGCAACAATGAGGTCTGTGATTGGCTGATCACCGTCCCGACAGGAAGCACGATTCGTCTCACGTTCGACAGTTTCGAGGTTGAAGATGGCTATGACTTTCTGAACATCTACGATGGAGCCGATGTTCGTGCTTCACTGTTACGAAGGTAATGTCCCAAACAAGATACAAGTCATGATATGGATGGTTTAATTTGCCGATCGTATCTATCTTGATGAACAAAATGGGTCATTTGATAACATACTTGTTGATTTCTAGTTTTACAGGTTCAGAGTCAATCAGTCCTATCACCAGTACATCTAACGTGATGTTCCTGAGATTTACGTCTGATCACATACTTACGTCTCAAGGATTCCAGTTCTCCTACACAAGTCACAGTAAGGGGTTTTGCTTGTAGAGTATACGTCGCTGTTGCAATAGCGTTCATTTGCTGGTGGTACTTTAAGATTGATATATTAGATTTGTAAGGTTTGTAAAACCATTAATTAAAAGCACTATGTTTGTTTTGCCTCTTGATTTACAATGTATCCTTCTTTGATTTCAAATGACACTTAACTATATGATTTGATACACGATGGAAATAACATGTTATGTTTTTTTTGTGTCGTGATGTATGTGTAACATATTCTGTGAAATATTCCAGTCTGCTCCCATTGCAATGAGTTCTTGATTCCATGACTTTCATGTCTGAAGAATTGCTGCCAAAACAGTCATCAACGAAAATGAATTATCAATTTATAAGACAGGTACACGGAATATTTATGTTGTGATTCGGACTTCGTGAGATAACGTTTTTACATTTTTATTCCAACTTGAAATCGAGATGAATACAAATTCACCATATTTCCAACTGCTGCAATTGGTTTATGGAAGGCATGGTATTCTGGAGGCGGCAGAATTTGTCACATTTCAATTTTGCTGGACTTTCAATTGCTGGATTGGTTGCATGCTTAGCAGTCACATTTTTATAAAGATGGCTGGGTTTACACGCTCGCCGACTTGTAGTCAACTCAGCAGCTCCAAGTTGACTGTGAGCCGCTCGGAGCCAATATAAGATGACACCATCCTCTGAAATAGGACAAATTTTTCCCTTTCCTGACAGCTGTGGATTATTGCCAGCCCGACCCGTGCATCAATGGGACCTGCAGTAGCGGTGCGGACAGCTTTACTTGCACCTGTGACGATGGTTTTGAAGGAGAAACTTGTCAGAATCGCGTTGGTACGTAGAGAGCTTTTCGAATTTCCGGAATAATCAAAGCATAGTGGAGCATTTTCCCTCACTTTCAATATCAAGTATAAGCATCGGCGTGCTGACCACCATGTTGTAGTCATTGATTTTCATTTCAATGGACCGTACCTCAAACATACATTAGCCGAAATACCTCACTAACTTTTATCATGGCGGTCTAAATCCAGCTCATGTTCCCTCCCTCTCCTTTTGGAGGCTAAATTCCAGTATCAAATTTGGAAATGTCAGTTTGCAGCGGGGATGAGTTGGGTACGTACAGCGTTGGATAATTTTTGTTCCAGTTTTGACCAAGGTGCTTTTCGAACTTGTATAGAAAAGGATGTGGGGTGAAATACGTATTAATTGCCGCAAATATCATCGTACTACATGTAGTAATTATAAATGTATTATTTTTTTAAGTCGTGGTCTCTGCCGACCTGACGCTAGCAGGAGAAGTGTTTACTGACGACCTGAATGACATGAGTCACCCAAGGTTCCGGATGCTTGCACGGGCGATAGAAATTGAAGTACGTATACACTTCTAAAAATCTACGTTCGAGCTCTATTTTTACCATTGAAAAAAATCACACACACACGGTGAAACTAGTCTGGCTGTGTAATCGCATAAAGTTATAAACGGGAATTATGTGGATTTTCTGAAGATGTGGCGTGAGTCTGTAAGGTCTGCTTGAGGTTGTATCTTGCCTACTTCTACATATGTTGGTACGAGTACTTCCACTTTGTTTTGGATTAACGACGACTAATTATTTGTGTTTTGCCTGCAGACCTCCCTAGCGTTTGCGGCCGTTCCAAGCTTCAGACAGGCAACAGTGACGAGATTTCGGTAAATAAACAATATTCTCCGAGACTACCATACGTGTTGTACTTTGTTCCCTGTAGCTTGTACTGCTATCTTTAAAAACAAATCATGTAGAGACAATTAACTCGATACCTTTGCCAAATAATCTTATAACTGACTTGTTCATAGAGGTTGATTGAGTATGCATAACCTTGTTTGCAAAGAAAATATCAGTTAAAGTTTGATCTTCTCTGTCCAAAGTTTGAGAGTCGTATCTAAGCAAAGGAGGCCATTGTAGAATTTTTAATGATGTATTCATATGAGGTGCTTATTTCCTTCAAGCTTACGAAGTATTAAATTCCCTATATTGACAACTATGTTATCATAACATGAAATATTTTGTTATGAATTGTGCAAATGAGATCTACATTTCTATGGTTCAGATGTAAATTGTTTTCTTTTTACATTGTGTATATTTGAAAGGTCTATCATAGAACGCAGCTCATTTAGAACATGTCATCAAAATATAAATTAGCTTTTGATTTGCATGTTCAGCATCTATCTATGTCAATCATCACTTAAAATTTCAATATACCAAAGGCTATAGTTGTGATGATACGTCATCAATCCTTCAATTATTCTCTGCCCCATAAAGGTCTAAAGCAGGGATATAAAAAACTGGAAGTCCTGTGCCATTGCATTAGAAAGCAGTACCTGAAAAAATTTAGTCAAAAGTTCGATGTTTTGCCATTGCTGCAAGACTCATCTGACAGCTTATGCAAATTTGAAAGCAACGCTAGCTATCTTACCGGTACTTGCGATTGTGCATACTTGTCTGTTACTTAGTTTTTGCTCCTTCCTTTAAGCATGGGCAGCGTGATTGCTACTGTAGACATGGAGTTCCAAGACACAGGCCAGGCTCCAGGATCGGATGAGGTCGTCATGGTAGCAACTCTCCAGAAGTACATCAGCGATAACGGAGGACGTCTGGGTAACCTGAGTGTGAGCCAAGTGGACCCTGTGCTATCTCCAGGTAAGTGTGAATCAGCAAGTAATTAGACTTCAGCTTTCCTCACTGTTCATGAATGTGGAGAGGCAAATGGCCCAATAAATACAATGGTGAGTAATCCATATTGTATCTGCAATCTATAGTAATGTAAATAGATTTTCTTACAGCCATGACATGGACCAACTTAATGGGCGTATACGCTAATCAGATTTCTATTGATAAGCCCATACGTTTCCCCTCTACTTTTCTAGATGTCATGATAACCATACGATGCATTATAATGAATATTACGAGTAGCTTGTGCCATATAGAGCCATGTTCATAGTCTTGCATTTGTATACATATTGGATACAGTGATCCACTGCACAGTTCAACTTCATATTCATTGTCATTTCATAACGCTCATTTTGCAATGCGACAGTCTACTGTAAGGAGGAGTTTGTAGAGACAGAGGCCGGGCTGGTGTATTTTCCTCGGGCGGACGGCGACAGTTTCTCCTACTCTGCTGAACGATGTAACTCTTCAGCAGAAAATGGTCAGTATGTGGACAGAGAATGATAAAGTATTGGTTAGATGTCACAAGCCCATCATACCATCATGTACTCATAACATTTAGTTAAAATTAAAGTCCTTCGAACACTAGATGGTGTGAGAGGTGGTGCTCATATCCATTTCAACAACCCTTGGGCCAGACACATTTCTGCTATTACTACCGCTGCAGGCTAGTCCACTAGTAGTGGTGTGTGTTAAAAAGGCAACTACCATAATCCTTCCCAAATTCTGAGTGCTAAGCAGAGAAAGCATCATGTGCCATTTCTAAAGTCTTGGTTTTACTCTAGCCAAACTCACCACCTACCGAATGAAAGGTGAACACCCTACCATTTCAGCGGTCTCATAACATTTACCTGTTTTCATATTGTGTACCACAGAGAAGCCCCTGGCCACTCGTTTCTGCGGAATCACTACTGGTAGAACTGCGGTGTGGGACCCGCCTGTCCTTCTCACGTGTGAAATCGACTTACGAAACCTGTCTCAGGTACAAATTTACATTAAAAAATACATATAAAACTACTTGTAAACACACCAGCTGTGTGATGGACGTGTTTGTATGGTGTAAGCGCTGAACTGGTTAAAAAGCCGAAAATAATTTCATCAGGTTGGTAGATCATAGAACATAACAGTTTTCTTTTATACCGCCAGTTTTTCTCACCTGCCGATGTTTCGATGTCTATCAGACATCTTTCCCAGAGCTTCTAACTGGTTAAAAAGCGTTTTCAATGGAACATAAAGTTTGTGAGTGTCTGAACGCGTTTGTGCGTACTTTAGCCAATTTCTTTTAGAACAACTCAGACTGGTATGGATGTAAGCATTGTGAATATTTCCTATGGGGGTAGGTTTAAGGAAGACAAAGGCGAAGGTGGATTTGGAGCTCCTGGCGGCTTCCCTTGGTACTGCAACTAAACTTCCTTTGCTCATCTTTCCAGACTGTAGTGACCAACGAGACAGCTCTATCCGTGGCGGCGGAAGTGCAGGTGATCACAATACAGGCCGAGACGCTCTCGTCTGATGACGTCACCAGCATCAGTACCATCTTACAGGAAATAGTCAACGTCAGCGCCACAGAG
>NC_049979.1:1405259-1427311 GCF_000003815.2 Branchiostoma floridae
TATTTCTGTCACGAACATGATCAGAACAGGTAGCTATCGGAAAGGAAAACTGCGCGTAGGTCAGAAAAATATGGGCGTATTCTGCAACTTAAGCTACCTTCTCCCACAGATCGGAGACTCCCTACTGACGACTGTGGACAAACTGATCAACGTGAACGTCACTGTCCTGCAGCAGAGTCAGCAGGAGAGGAGGGGGCCGACCAGGTAACGACGGGCACATCAAAACCGTTAGATCATTCTATAGTTTATCTATGTGTATATTTCATGCACAGTCGGTATAACTGATGTTTGGTGTGACCCACCGGCATTTGTCCCACCGCTGCCACCAGTGTTGGCTTTAGGAAGGAGATCCACTCTGACTCGTGTCATGGGTGAGACGAAGATGGGATATCTGGTCCCTCTCTCTTTACTGGATATAATTCACAGCAGATGTTACAATATTACTGTCGTGGGCTAACTGGCCACACATGACGTACCGCTACACATGTATAACCACCCTCCGGAGCTAAACACCAGTATCTTTATTTTAGAAAGCTATAGCTAAGCTGAAACGCCAGATGACAGTGCATAGCAGTTGAAGAAGTAAAACGGACCACATACCGTCTTAAGGTGTTCAGAAACATCTTAACTCGTATTTTAGAGTCGTCCAGGCATTGGAGGAATTTGCTGATACAGTGACACTGACCACAGATAAGTACACCGCCGTGCGGCCAGGGGTAGCATTGCAGGCAGCTGACATCAGTCCGGAGGAGTTGGACAAGGGGCAAGGTTGGTCAAAATCAACTGGAGAGTGTCCTGTCATTCAAACGTCGTTGTTCAGGCTGTTTCTATGACTAAGGAATTTTCGTCTTTCTCTTCGATGCTTTAGTACAACACCAAAACTAAGAAAAAATCTTTTCCTTTGCAATTCCTGACATATCTTGCAGAAACACCACGAAACCACACACTGATTCAGTATCTATATTGTTTTCTCTTCGGTTTCGTCTAGTTCTCATTTTTAAGTGTTACTCGACTGTTTTGTTTGGAAATATTGTTTTATAACGAGAAAATGTGTTACTTCTCTAAGGATTTGCCTTCTTTCTGAGTGGAGACGATTCTAACAGCTTGAAAGAAGGTAGGGTTAGAAGCTTCACTACGAAGGACGATTCGGGCTTTCTGCGAACTGTTGATATCGCCATCTATATACCTCCCAACATCTCAAGCATGGTACAAATCAACAACACATCAGGTACTTTTTGAATTGTACTGATATCCATGAAATTGCTGTGCATTCTGCACAATTTCTGCTACATTCAAGTCAATTTTGCCGAACTGAGGAAGGGTTAAAATGATAGAAATTATCATTCCAGGGCTATATATATTAGTTGATACGGCAGTCACTCTCATTTATCATTAGTAAAAACGCAAAGATATCTAGACAGCTAACACTGATGCGATATGATGTCGAACTCATTATTATACGTCTGAAGTTAAGAGGAACCTATGTTACAGTATTAAAGTCTTTTGACGTGGAATTCATCTCCAAAAGTGATGATTCCACGGCCATCAAACTGATCAATCCGCGGTCACCGAAAATCTAAGGAGACCCTAAGGAGTTTTTTCTCTCCCTCTCCCCGCAGAAGTCCGTCTGAGTTACACCCTCTACAACAGCAGCAGCCTGTTTGTGCAGACTTCCCAGGGTGCAGCGGGACCTTTCCAGGGTGCAGCGGGACCTTCCCATGATGCCGTGGGAACCCGCGTCATCGGCGGGAGAATCGCAGGGAGGCGGGTCAAGAACCTGCCCGAACCGGTCATCATCACCTTTGCCCCCCTACAGGTAGCCTGGGTGTCACCTTATTCCAACTACGGTTCGCTCATCAGATTGCTTCCATGACGGTATTTAGATACTTACCTACATCTTTTACCATGGAAGCTCACCTGGGTGATGGTTAGACATCATAATGAAGTTTTAATTGATACCTTTGCTCAACACAAGCAAATGTAATTCAACTAGGATTTTCGTTAGGTTTATTGTCTTATTCTTTCCCTAATCTTAGTTTCTATCGAGATTAGTTTAAACCATTTTCATTTCTAATTTTTTAGAATTTTCTTCCTGAAGACGTGAAGGGGGTCAGGTGTGTGTTTTGGGACTTTGAGGCCGAGGCAGGACAAGGAGCGTGGTCGACTGAAGGGTGTGAGAGCACGGGCGAGGAAAATGGACTGTACACCTGCGCCTGTAACCACCTCACCAACTTCGCGGCAATCTTTGTAAGCCCCCCATTTTACTACACGGCGATCACGCTGCAACCTTGCTGTGACTAAAATTGCAATGGCTTAAAAATATGTTGGCTGGTTGACTTCATAGTTGGAATAGTTCGATTGTAAAGTTCATTTTGTATAGTAAAGATGTTCAAAAAGGCATTTGGCAGTTCTATGCCAGTACACTATATATTCAAACATTCGCTACCTCCAAAAATGGATCCAATCAGAGGCCCTGCGTACATTTACGCTACAATTTAAATGTCAAAAGTTTTATTGAACAAGAAAATTTGAGTATTCATATTTTGGCCGATTCAATTTAATGTTTTGGGTTGTTATTTCTCCAGGACGTGCTCGGTGCGGGTTTCGGAGAGCACGAGAGACCGCTAGAGGTCATCACTATTGTGGGGTGTGTCGTGTCCATCGTTTGCCTGGTCCTCACCTTACTCTCTTTTATCGTCACAAGGTAGATAACTACATTATCGTTTGTCTGGTCCTTACTTTACTCTCTTTTGTTGTCACAAGGTAGATAACTACTCCATCGCATGACTGATCTTCTTGATCAATAATCGCAAATAAGTACAGTAAATGTTAATGTCTGTTAATGTCTGTTCAAAAGAGGATCACCACTCTGGATAGTTTTTTTCGCTTATTGTCAATCCATAATAATAAGTTGACTGCATAAATGCTTGGTATTCATTATGGAAGTACCATTGCCACACGTTGGAAATATTTTCTTTTTCATCCGTTTCGGAAGATGTTGTACCAGTTGTCAGTAAAGGTCATGCGTTTCTAATTCCAGGAACTACAAACGCCGCGCCAGCACAGGCCATGCCAGGAACCAGCGGCTCGTCCTCATCAACCTCTGTGTGGCTCTGCTGGCCATCCTCGTCATCTTCCTCGCTGGCATCAACCAGACGGCGTCTCCCATTGGCTGTACGGTGGTGGCCGCGTTGTTACACTACTTCCTATTGGCTGCCTTGGTGTGGATGGCGGTGGAGGCCGTTAACATATACCTCGCCGTTGTGGTAGTGTTTGACCATCACGTGTCTGAGAACTTCGTCATCAGGGCTGCAGCAGTGGCATGGGGTGAGGATTTGCTTCTTCACATATTAAGTTATAAACTACTTAAAAGAGGTGCTGAATCCCAGAAGCAGGTCTTGTTTTCTAGGGCCCGCTTTTTGTACATACATTCCTACGCGAAATCCATAATGACAACAAAGGCAAATTCGCAAGGAACAAATTACGCTCATACAGACTGTTCAAATCCACCTACAACGAAGAAGAGTACCTTAAAATTCCGAACGAACGTCAAAGATCTATTATCACCAAACTACGAATTAGCTGCCACAAACTCCGTGTTGAATCAGGGAGGCACAACCGCACACCTCTGGAGCAAAGAATTTGTCAGTTCTGTAACCTGAACAAGGTCGAAGATGAAACCCACTTTTTATTAGATTGTAGTTTATATACACTCGGCACAAAAAGTTTGGAATATCAACTTTGGTATATCATATTTCTGTTATCTATGCATCAATTTCAATGTATTATATATCAATAGAAAGCTTGTGCAATTTTCTTTCCTATGGTATCAAACTTATTATGATTGTAAACACATGAAACGAGCACAAGGCCCGCTTACGTGAGTGGGTCACGAAAAAAAAGTGCCCAAATTCCCCTACTTCTGTTCAACACTGCATCGTCCTGTTGATATTGGCGCGAGTGTCACTGGTTCAATCAATCCTCTTTTCACCTCACATTTTGTATACGGAACATACAAGGTTTTAGTACACTTGAATAGAGGTCATCTGCCCTTTTGATAGTTGGATGGCAGAATCAAAGCGTGGATGCGGCAAGGAGAACCGCACGCTGACAAGGCAAGAGTAACTTTCGGCATTTGGTGGTGGAGGCAGTGTCATGGTGTGGGGCGGTATAACCACCATAGGAAAAACAAGACTCGTCATCATTCCAGGCAAATTAATGTGGTGACAAATAGGGACACCATCCTCCATCCAGTAGCAACATTCTACCTCTTCAATATTGGACCAAATGCCATTCTGCAAGATTACAACACCAGTCCACACAGAGCAAGGACCATTGGATGCTGGAGCACAGTCTTAGGGTGGAATAGCCTTCCTACGGCTTATGGTTAGCACTCGATTGATCACCTCTTGCCATGGTTCAGATTTTTTGCTTAATAGTAGATTTGATTGACATGTCCTGTTTATTCAACTTACCTTCATTCACAAGTCAATACTGACGGTAAAAAATGAGCAGCATGGAGTGATTGACTTTAGTAGGGTAACTTTGGCACTTTATCTTTGTGACCCACTGAACGTAAGCAGGCCTGGTGCTCGTTCCATGAATTTACACTCATAAAATACTCTACTCAGATATGCTAAAAAGAAACTTGGATGTTCTGTATACCAAACGTTAGGTGATAAAAGGATTGATTGAATCATTGTCACCCGCGGCAACAACGGTTGAACCAGACGATACGGTTTTGAACAGAAACGGGGGAATTTGGGCACTTTTTTTTCTTGACCCACTCATGTTAGCAGGCCTAGTGTATGTTCCATGAGTTAACAATGATAATGAGTTTGATACCATTGGAAAGAAAATCATGCAAGCTTTCTATAGATATATAATACATTGAAATTGATGCAGAAACAACATAAATATGATCAACCGAAGTTGATATTCCAAACTTTTTGTGCTGAGTGTATTCTTTTTAGCTATATTATAGGAAAGTTCCCTCGCTTTGAATATTTGTCTAGTGTTGAAAAATTCATTTTTCTTATGAGTTTTGATCAGACGATATTATACCAACACATCTCTAGCTACATATTTAACATTACTAAGAAACGAGAAGAAGTCGAACAAATATATTAGACTAGATTTAGAATCTATGTTTTAGATTAGTATTAGAAACCATGTCTACTGTATTACTACCCTTTGTATCAATATGCCTATACTTAGCCCGATAGGGCATGAATGTGCAATAAAGGCTATTATTATTATTACTATTATTATTATTAAAATTCAAAACGCTTCCAAAAAGCGATACTTAACCTAAAACACATCCCTAACAAGCGTGTTAAGATTACTTGAACTTGAACACTCAACAGCTCCGAACGCATTCTCGAGTGCATTCATGTTGGTAAAGGTAACAAAAAATTTTAAAAGCATGTAGGGTATGCCATGCGCCAGAAACATTGTTCATTTTGTGAACTAGGTGATGTGGCCTGTGACATGTGACTTCATTAAAATTGGTCAACGGAGACAGCGAACAGTGGACTTGCTAGTTTCTGTTAAATTTAGCCCGTGTCGTTACCCGGCCCTCAGAAAAGTTATTATTTCAGCTAGTATGCTTTCATTTCATGTTTTTCCAGGCTTTCCCCTTGTCGCCACGGTGCTGACTGTGGGACCCTCGAGTCTCTACCAATACAGGATGAAGAACAAGTGAGTTATATACTAAAAGACATCCTCATAATGATCACTTCTTACTTTGAAATTCGTATTTCTACTTCTTGTGGAAATGTCATCCTAATAATCGTTACTTCGAGATCCTGTTACATAGCAAGTTGGTTTTGCAATTTGCATCCATTCTCACCTGTACTAGTGACCACCTTGTTGATACATAGTCTATGATCTCTGCAAAATGGCCACCAGGTCATTGTGGTCTCTGTTAATTGGCCCTTTTGGATATAATTTTAAAGAGTACAGAATCAGCTTTAAAAATGGAATTTATGAAATTTGAAAAATATTTCATGGAAGTTATGCAGCCTGTCTCTCATTTCTCGAGCCATTGTTTGGCCTGCTCATTATGTTGGATCGGTCCATGAGTATCTAGAATGACAGATAGCGGCAGGAAAGCAAAGCTTTATAAAACGTTTTCTTTTCTCTATTGTTTTTGCTTCCAGTTGCTGGTTGGCACAGACACCCCTGATCTATGCCTTCCTGCTCCCAGCGGGTCTCATCCTGCTGTTCAACCTGATGGTCTTCGTCATCGTCATGTGCAAACTGGTGCGGGACGAGAGGGAACTCAAACAGCTCAGAGGTGGATATGAGCGACATTCTGGGGTTTTATTTCAAAATCAGTCGAAAATGAATGCGCGTGTGTATTTCATCCGTAAAATGTAAGCTTGCTGCATTTGGCCTCAAAAACAATCAAATCCATTCAAAGAGATCTACTAATACAACATCAGTCATCAGTCATGTTCGTGGACTTAAGTAAAATATCTAACTAGTGATCATATTCTTGAGAAGGACTTTTGATCTTCAGAATGACTTTTGCTGTGTGTTGGTCTTAAGGTACCTGGCGGAATAAGGAGAGTTGATATTTTATGTGCAGGTGCTAAGGTCCAAGAGGCAGACCGTTACTGGATAACCCGCCAGATCCGCCGAGCCTTCAGCATCATGGCTCTGTTTGGTCTCACCTGGCTGTTCGGCTTCTTCGTCATCACCGACGCGCGCGCAGTGTTCGCCTACCTGTTCTGCCTCTTCAACACCCTCCAGGGCCTCTTCATCTTCATCTTCCACTGCGTGATGCGAGAGGACATGAAGAAGTGGTGGAGGAAGCTGAGAGACATGGCGGCACCGTGCAGCTACAGGGGAGAGAAGAAGCGTGGTCTGTACGATGTCAGTGGGAGAAGAACGTCGTTGTCTTCCACTGTACAAACGTCACAGACAACGCTTGTACGGCTGAGCTCTCTCTCATATAATAGCCCACCTGATGGCGAGCCAATGTAGTAACATTCATGTCTATTTTTAGGGAGACTGTCTTGGGATTGGAAAGACTGTGTTAAAAACCTGATGGTGAGCCGCTGTAGTAACATTCAAGTCCATTGTTCAGGATACTGGAAAGATGGTGTTAAAAAGAATTTATATTGCATTTCACATATATGAGGACAATGAGAAACAAGTAATACACTAGAACAAACCAAAATCACATACCACGCAATCAATGATACATAAACGTATTTTTTATCAAAGAAAAACTAAACGGAATGCACAACATGTAAATGAATTCATTTTTACGCAGATAAACTGAGAAAAAGATCTAACAATCATATATTAATGGGCATTAATCTATTGAAACGAAAGCATATAAAGCAAATCCAGATTCCTATATTATCAATATTCGTAAGATTTTATGTACACCGTTTTATATATAATTAGATCTACTGTTTTCCATACACTGGTTCCTTTGTACATTGGACTGACATATGGCGGACAGGTCGCTGCGTCTGCTACATTTTGCAGTACCAAGGTGTGAGAAGGAGTTTAGCTTTAAACTAATGAATGGTAGTGTCATTTGAAATAAGAGCGGTCATTTCTATTATTATATATCTATTATTGTCTCATTGTACCAAATTACATTGCATACTTGGAACAACTGTAATGTTACGCGGACACATGGTTGTTGCATATATTACGAATACTCAAGAATTAAGTATTGACATATTTATAGAGCTTCCAAACAAGGAAACATTGGAAATACTTTTAAGGATGGCAACATTATCTGTGTCCAATTACGAGTGTATTTTTTCGTAGGAATCCCGTAATTCAAGAGTTTTTTTAACGGATAAAACAACTAAATAAGGAATATATTACAGAAAATACATATATAGGATCAGACAGGCCTAACTGCATAACCTGTATAAGTCCGTACATGTTAAAGACAACATACATTTTGTGGCAGATTGTACATTATATTATATGAAAAATCGAAAATCGTTGTGTAAATCTATGCAATTAGAAAAGACCAAAATGAACGTGTAATTTGTGGTTCAAAGCTGCTGCATATGAGTTTTGAAAATGTGTTGTTAACGTTAGTCCTTGCTAATCAATAAATGAGGGAATTAGAACCAGAAACTTTGTATGTGTGTGTGTGTGTGTGCCTGTCGGTGTGTTTCCTAATTTTTGGTCCGATATTTGGTTCTTGGGTTGGTGGGTTGGCAAGGCAAATGTCAAGGCCAATTTTGCGCTCCCTGGTATGTGACCTTATTACTGCAGCAGAACTTCCTTTTCCCTATCTTTTGTCATGCAGCTGGACGTGCAAGGTCTTAAAGACTTCGTAGCAAACGATATAAAAGGCAACGGGGTGTAAACAACCCGCTCAATGTTTTAATATTCAAGCTGGCACGCTGGTTCAAGCAATCAATATACACATGTATTAAGCATACAAAGAAAACACATCAAAATATTTCATTAGATCTTCTATGATCGATCTGTTTTGTTTGTTTTTAGGCCACTCTGGTCAATGTTATGGATGACGTCCTCTGGAGACCCCAAAACTGATTTGCTCCGGCGAAAAAAAAGAAAACCCAGCAAAAATAAAATGTGCTGCTAAACATCCCTCAGACCATCCTTTCCCATGCTTGGTTTGTCTTATGCTCACCTTCTTTAACCCTCATCCGACCGTATGGGGTCATTTTTGACCCCAGGCGTATATTTTAATCTGCCACAGCAACATTTTTCATCAGAGAAAAAATTCCTTCCATGAATTTGTTTGTATACATGTCTTACAACATCTACCAATTTTTCACCGAGCTTTGCCCATTATTGTATAAGCTATACTTGAAAGTTTGTGTCTTGTTCGGTGGGGTCAAAAATGACCCCAGCCAATTATGAATCATTAATTACATAAATATCAAGATATTTCAATAAAATAAAAGGCATTCCTCATTATTGCTATTGCAGCAACAGGTTATAGTTGCTTAGATGAGTAAGCACCAAATATTTTGAAAGAAATTTAGTATTTTAGTGTAAAACACAGTTTTTCGACATTCTGCATAAATTATGATAATACGCACTAATTACCTATGCTAATGAAAGTGAAAATGTTTCTAATTAATTAAAAAACAATATATGGACAGAATGTGCAGAAGGAACCTACAAGAAAGATCTTTGCGGGAAAATAGACAACAGTTATTGTATGTATGTGTTTAGATGGCGGAATATGGTGCATAATTAAGTAATAAATTCGTTACTTTTCACAAATATTGTATTTTTTCTTGTTAAATAACATTATTATGCTATCAGCATTATTGCATCACCACAATTATTGTATAGAAATTGATAAAACAAAACATTGTTTAAGTAAGTTTAGTATGGTAGATTTTCAGAGCAAATGTGGGTTTTCCTCATTTTCTGCATAAATTATGATAATGAGTAATAACTACTGACACCAAAACTTGTCAAAATATTTTTCATAGGTTAGTTAAACATCAACTACATAGAAATGACAAAATAAACCAGCAGAAATATGTCTATGAGCAAAACAAAATGGGGTCAAAAATGACCCCATACGGTCAGATTCGTCGTAAAAATGGAACGGTCGGATGAGGGTTAAGGCTGTAAGAGACAATCGTCGCTATTTCAATCATGTTGATAAGGGAACAAGGGCACAGTGGCCCTGACCATGTGCCCCCTACCCTGAAGAGCAGGTCCTCCGGAAAGCGTGAAATATTCTGCTTGGCTATTGTTGCTTTTGTTTTGTTTCGAGAACAGGCGAAAAAAACACCATGATAGTACAGTGCAACAGCGCTTCCCTCTGTATTAGAAAAGTTTATATAAATGGGATTACTCACGCGCCTAAAGTGTAGAACCAGTCATTATGTGTCTTACTGAGCCTGCAAAATTACTGCACATACCGTTGCAGTTTTACAGTCAGACAGAAAGAAAGAAAGAAAGATACTTACTAATAATGATTATGAAGCTGGTGCTTAGAACAAAATGCACTACATTAAACCAAACAGAAAGCACTCATTGTGCTGCCACCAGAATGATTTATTGTTTAAAGATGACAGTCGGTACAGCTTTATGCATGCAAATCTTTCCGATACAGACCTATATATATGTCTGTGTAGCAACTGAAGTAACGGAACTTAATCAGTACTTTGAATACATGTATAGTGTACTTGTACATTATAGTGGCTGCTCATACGAAATCAAAGCATTGTGGCAACGAAGTAGCTTTATGCATGGACAAGGTTCTTATTCATGCCCTCAAACACGTTTTCCCTAAACAACATATGTATGAATGAAAATCACAGAAAAAATACAAAAGTACCTGTATACATCAGATGAGGATTAATGCTTGAAACAAATGTATGAAAAAGCTATAATACAAATGAACTACATAGAAAACACATCAAACTATTACTTCATCTCACAGCAATTAAATGAATAAGATCATTCAGTCATAGTCAGCCATAGTCATACGGTCATTCAGAAAATGGCCGATCTACACATTCCCACTTTGTCGAAGGTCCCAGAAAATGTAAATTGTATTATTAGATAGTTTGTCTAGAAATATCTCTATAAACATATCATGCTATCAATTAACAATGAATAGGTGAATATGACTCCTTCCCTTTTTTCTGAGAATGATGGCACGTTTGGAGCTTTCTACTGTGTTGTTGACTCGTTGTTCCATTTTCAGTTACGTTGTTTTCAGCTAGGTAACTGTTGTGGCAATCATCTTCAACCATCATGTATCTGTCTAGTTCATTTTTTATCATTATACAACTTTTCTTACATAGTTATTCTTCCTTATACAACACGTATTTTCATATGCTACATAACTTGATTTATTATAGTTCAATGTTAGATTGTTGAAAGGCTCTAGGTGGCTACTTAACTTTTTAGGCTTTAATTTACCATTGCACAGGTATTGTATTACCACGTATTTTTTATATTTATTGCTAATTGCTTTCTTGTACAAAAAACCAACAACAACAATATTCAGTGCCAGGTTTGTAGGATGATAATTCAGCATGTCATTATAAATTATTTTTGCATAAAAATGAAAGAAAAGAACAATCATTTTTATAATGCTGGAATATTTGAAGACAAATCTACGTACAAGTTTGGTCCTAATTAACAGTTTCTTATATTTACATGTTGCAAAGTTGTCCATTTTCCGGACAACAAAACTGACTTCTACAGACAAAAAATTAAATCAATTAAAGTCGCCCGTACATCTGTGCTTAGGGGTGGCACCATCTCCATTTCTGAAGCCCTTGGGCCACAACTTTCCTCAAGCCACTACAGCAGGGGTGATGTTTGTTTAACTCACATACTCTTCCTCATTAGTGCTTAAGCAGAGAAAGCAGCATGTACCATTTTTTTAATTCTTTGGTATGACTCGGCCGGGGATCGAACTCAAGACCTGCCGAATGGCCTGCCGAAAGGAGAACACTCTACCCACTCGTCCATTGCACCGGCCACAGACACTAGATATCTTTATTTTCATAGACGAGCCGAGGAGCATCATCTACTACTCTCCTATCCTCATTTCCATAAATGACATTAGAATCATCAGATTTTGCCTGTTTACCGCCATCATTGTAAACGGCTGCTGAGGTGTCAGGTGCTGATGCTGTTTCCTCAATTTCATTTTTATTCATTGCAGAGGCATATAATACTGGCTCAGCTTCATTACCACAATCACTCTCAAACCGAGAAGGGGTAGATACTACTTTATCTTCATCATCGTCATTTCCATAAATGACATGAAAATCATCAGATTTTGCCTGTTTGCCGCCATCATTGTAAAGGGTTGAGGAAGCGTCTGACGCTGTTTCCTCAATGTCATTATCACAAACAATCCGAGTAGAAGCATATTGTACTGCCTTAGCCTTATTGCCAAACCCGCGGGTAATTAACCGAGAAGGGGGAGATACTGCTTCATCATCATCATCATTTCCATGAATGACATGAGAAGGCTCAGATTCAGCCTGTTTACCTTTATTTTTGTCCATAGCCGGCGAGGCAGTAGGCATTGCTTTCCCATTGTCATTTCCATACGTAAACTGAGCTGAAGTATCTAATTCTGCCTCAGCCCCTTCGCCATTCATACTGTTAAACTCAGGAGTAGGTACCTCCTTACCTCCATACTGGCTTAGGGCCTGAGAGGCATCTGCTACTGTTTTCTCATCACCCTTCTCATAAACGTGATTCTTATTGTTAACATTAAGCACAGTCTCCTGGTCAATATTTTCATGTGTAAGTGGGTTATGGACTATCACTGTACAAACAGGTTTATTTCCACTTCCTGTTTTTGGAACAACAGCCCCTGTAGGGAGAAGACTTGCTTGTTCGATTGCACCGGTTTCATCCTCATTTTCGTATATCTTGGATCGTTCGTTTGTACCTGTTTCTTCATCATTCTCATAAATGTTAGCATGTTCAGTTGTACCCTCGAGAGTGTGCGTTTTACCAGGGTTCGGTGATCTACCCGCCTGTCCCTTTGAGCTATCTTGGATTGTGTTTATATTGCCAAAAGTAGCAGTGGATAAAGGTACCAAAGGGAGCTGTTTGGCCCTACGCTGCAACATGATCAAAACAACACCAGATATAATAAAGATTGCTGTAAGAGTACCAATACCAACTAACAGGGAGAAGTCCTCCGTGTTAGCATTGCTTTCTGTCCTGTCAGGCGGAAAGGATGCAGAAGTATAAGTTTCGGGTGTAACTGAAGATAGGCCTTTGATGCCAACAGTTAGTGTGGCAGATGCGGATCCAACTGAGCTCACCGCAATGCAGCTGTACAGACCAGCATCTGCCACAGTAACATCTATTATGGTAATGGTAAAAGTTGTACCATTCCCCTCTACAATTACTCTCCCACTTGAGTCATTAACGCTTGTGTTGAGACCAGATGGGAAAATAAGCGTAATGTTTGATGAAGGTATTCCTGTACAGAACAGACTGACAGTGACACCCCAAACCAATGTGTTATTCCTGACCCTCTGAAACCTGAAAGTGATTGGGTCTTCAGACAATGTTGGGTTCATGGCAGCAAATATTTTTGCACTGCCAAGTTGAGAAGTTGATGATATGTCTGATGATGTTTTAACATCAGCAGACAATATGGAAGGTGCGGAGCCAGTAGGTTTTGCTGAGGCAAGTGTTGAGCCTGTAACTATGGGGCTTTCTGTACTGCCAAGTTGAGAAGTTGATGGTATGTCTGATGATTTTTTATCATCAACAGAAAGTATGGAAGGTGCGGAGCCAGTAGGACTTGCTGAGGCAAGTGTTGAGCCTGTAGCTATGGGACTGTCTATACTGCCAAGTGTTGAAGTTGTTGGTTTTGCCAATGTTGGGATTATAATCTCAATAGATAGTGTCTCAAATGAAGAACCAACATGATTCGATGCCATGCAAACGTACAAACCTGCATCGATTTTAGTAAGATCCCTTACAATGATGCTACCATTCTCATTCACGGTAACTCTCCCATCTGGCACAGCGGTTGCATTCCGTCCAGATGGAAGAGTGATCTTAATGTCTGGTTTAGGAATCCCTGAAGCTTGGCAGATTAAATGCAGCGCCTTTCCAGGCAGAAGTGTGACATCTTTGCCCTTTCGAAAACTCACGACTTTTGGCCTGACACAGACCAGTTTTTCGGGCCTTATATCTTTAAGCTTTACTCCGAGAAAGTTAGTGGGTTTCTCGCAAATGATTTCGTTTTCAAACAAAGGTGTCATTCTTCTCCTGAATGCAACCATCCTACAGTCACAATGCCAGGGGTTGTTGCGCAGATCTAATCTAGCGTTTTTGGGTAGGTTTGGGAATGTGCCAGGTTGAATGGTTGTCATTTGATTAGATTTCAGGAGTAACACTTCTAGGCTTGGGAGATTTGAAAGTGTGCCAGGTTGAATATCAGATATATGGTTGGAGATTAGCTCTAATCGTTGGAGCTGGTGAAGGTTTGAGAACGCACCAGGACCAATGTTAGTTAGCTTGTTTGCCGACATTGCTATCTCCTGGAGCTGGGGTAGGCCTGAAAATGTACCAGGTTGAATGACAGTTATCTGGTTGGAATGAAGGTCCAACTTTTGCAGCGTCGGTATCTTTGCGAATGTAGCAGAATCAATGTTAGTTATTCGATTCGAGCCCAGGTCCAACGTTCGGAGCTGTGGTAGATTTGAGAATGAATCAGGGTAAATTTCAGTAAGCTTATTGACGTTCAAGTACAATCGCTCAAGCTTGAGTAGATTCGAGAATGAGCCGGGCTGAATATTGGTCATGCCGTTGCCTAATAGAGTCAAAACTTCAAGACTACGTAAATTTGAAAATGCACCTGTCGGAATGCTAGATAGATGATTGTGGCGCAAGAACAATCGTTTCAGCTTACGTAGATTTGAGAATGTGCCAGGCTGAATGCTTGTTAGTTGGTTTGAATCCAGGCGTAAAAATTCGAGATAAATCAGATTCGAAAATGCACCAGGCTGAACAAAAGATATCTTATTAGTGAATGCAATTAGCTTTGTTAAACTCTTGTACCTTGAGAGGTCAGAATAAGATAGACTTGTGATGGCATTGTGCCCTACGTTAAGGCTAGTGATACTTGTAGGTAAGTCTTGAGGAACAGTGCTGAGGCCTCTGCCGCTGCAGTCAAAGGTTGATGAACCGCGGCGACTGCAGGTCGTGGTTGGGTTAGTTTCTTTCAGGATGATCAGCAAAAGAAGCAGAAGTTTCTTTAGCATGTGAAACATTTTCCTGTAAGGAAAGATAATCAGTATACAGTACAAAATAGTTGCAGCTCTTATAGAGTACACATACCCAATTTGATCACTTTAACTTTGAGAGTATGTCAACTATATTTGCAAAATTAAGATACAATTAAGTCAGCAGACAAAAGCAACAACAATTAGCTTCCGATTCAAAACCATCCTTGATGCCATCCTGGTTGACCTACAGTTACAAACTATTTTATGGATCCATGTGCAAGCAGACTTAAGTGCTCAGAGTAGGGGAAAGGCAGGAGAAAAAACTTAGCAATAGAGCAGAGTTAGCTCTGTTGTGACTTACAGAATATGTTACTACGTGATTTATGTAATATGCACGTGACAGAGACTGTCCATCTCGTTCAGAACTGTTAAGCCATAGTTGATTAACTTTTATGTTAATCAGGATTTTTGCCAGGATCAATGTTGACTGCCGGAGGCCATATACATGACATTTGCATGAAGCCAAGAATAGAGAACTCTGGATAACACAGTGTATGCTATTGCCATGATAACGTGGACCTAACCGGACACAACAAGAAGGTGTCCCGTACACGTTGTCATGGCATTATTTTACAAGCCCCTTACACAAAATTCCGTTATAAGTCTAACTTTTAAAATTTGATAGAGCATGGTTTGTGATCTGCTGGGGAATGTTCCCCATCGACTATTTCGTAAATCAAACTTCGTGAGAAACCGAGGCAGCTTGCTTGAAAATTTTGCAAAATTTAAAAATTGAAAGTGTGCTTTCAAAGAAATCAAGAGTCCTTATAGGCTACCTTTGATTTGCTACAAAAGAAAGTAATCAGTAGCAGTTCTAATGTTGAAAGCAGTGGTCGGCTTGACCAAAGCTGGCCTTACATATTCCCTGCTGATTTACCCTCACAAGTGCCGAACCATTGGTAGACTAATCTGTCTTTAGACATATTTCTACAGCAGATTATCTTCTTAAAACGTTATCAATCTCTGCCAAACTTAGAAAAAGGTAGTGAACAAATGGAAATTTGGTCCTATGAATGGACCTATGGAAGTACGATTTTTCAGCCTCATATGGAGGTGTGCTTTCCGCGACTTCCCTGGTGAGTTCTTACAAGCGGCTGTTTCGACACAAAAATTGTTAGATTCTGACACCGCCTATTCATACATATTCATATTGATTAGCTAGCAAATTCTCCATACCATTCTTGCACCGCATAGTACACAATTTATCCTTTTGTACAGTCACTAAGATACGCTCAACCTATCAATGCTCTTAACATCACAAATAAAACAGCAAAAAGAATCTAATAACAAAAGAAAACAATAAGGATCATTTGTTTCCGTTACGTTCATGCGTCTGTTGTCGGCCTGCTGAAATTAGCCTGGCATATGTTTTAAAAACGTTGCAATTATGTGTAAATGTTGCCCAATTAGAACCAAAAGTCACACCAACCCGTTTTTTCCGTAGTTTTTTGCTGGACAAGTCAGCAGGTATTGTTTGTTGGAGGGAAAATCAGACCGTCTGACTCGAGCTCCTCACCGCGGGTGTGTGGCCACACCTGGTCAGCCTCATTAGCGTCTGGGTTCTGCGCTGACGTCATATGGAGCATGCGCAGTGTATGGTTTGCGGTATGATGAACATCTACACCTGTCCTTTTGGAAACCAAACTCTCTGTGGGGTGATAATCATTGGGTCGCTCTCTTGGAATCTAGTTTGGGTAGAGGAGACGATCTGATACATTTGCAAATGATGCAAATGATGATCCAATCGAGAAACATGATATGATACGTCATTTCCAAAAGTTAATATAGTTTGACGTAAGTATAAGGTCGTGCAATTCAAAGCCTTCAAATCGTTGCGAATGTTCACATTCATGCTCAGTTGATGTAACCCATGGTTTTCTGCATAACGAAGGTTCAGACTCCGACAAGACGTACTGATCGTTTTTATCATTGTCAGATAATATATCATCAGAAAGATACACCCTTGTATACAAAATATTCATTTGTACAATATTCAATAATAATGTGCACCATATCACTCGACTTCAGCTGTTTCCAACCACAGTAAGTAAAAAAAAATATTACAGTAAAGCATCAAAGTCAACTTTCTGTCTGTCGTCTACTAAGCATCCTCTACTAAACTGGTCTTGATAAACGTCTTTTAGCAAAAACAAAACAAAACAAAACATAGAAACTGTATTAGTCACAACAGTTTGTGTGTGACTTTTGATTCAAATTCTTGACTAATCACACACTTAACTGCACCATTGCGTTGACTAATCTAAGACATGTGGAAACTTCATACATATTTGATTTGGACTGGCAGCCTCCCATTCTTCTAACATTTCTGTCAAAGCAACCGCTTATGTGGATGTTATGGAAAGCCACATTGCACACTCTATAAGACGATGAAAATAGCAATTAAGACGTTTCCATTTGTGTACTACGGTATCTTAGTCTAGTGACGTGTCAAAAAGAAAATCTTCTGTATAAAGGCAGATTAGTCTACATATGTTTCGCTACTTGTAAGCGTATGTCAGCGGGGAAATATGCAAGGCCGGCTTTGGTCAAGCCGACACCTGCTTTCAACATTAGAGCAGCTGCTGATTACTTTCTTTTATTGCCAATCAAAGGTAGCTTATAAGGACCCTTGCTTTCATACTATAAATCTTGTACGGCCTCCCTCTCCATGTGCACATGGTAAACTCTACTGATGCAACAAAAAGTACAGTAACTTTTGTACGATCAACCACAAACCGCAGATACGCACAAGTCATGTGCTGTACTTTGATACGGATGCTTTACAAAAAGTTTGGAAAAATTTGGAAAAATTTCAAACAAAATTTTCAGTACTTCACGACGTTTGATAAACAAAATAGCCGTTTAGCAACATTCCCTCGGCAAACTACAAACCATGCTCTATTAAATATTAACAACGTTAGACGTATTACTGATAACGGAATCATATCTAACACGGGGGCTTGTAAAATATTGCCATGGCAACGTGTACGGGACGCATTCTTGCTGTGTCCGGTTAGGTCCACGTTATCATGGAAATAGCATACACTGTGCTATCCAGAGTTCTCTATTCTTGCCTACGTACAAATGTAATGTATATGGCCTTCGGTAGTCAATACTAACCCTGGCAAAATCCTGATTATTATCAGCCCCACATGGAACTGAGTCAACCATGGCTAAACAGTTATATTCTGCTGATTTGTCCAGGAAGAAATTTTGGGAAGTACCAGGTTGGCGTCACGTTTGTTTCTATCCATTACTAGTTACACACTTAAATGCAACATTAAGTTTGATAAGTTAAAAACATGTTAAAGACTATGCCATATAGGTATGGGAATTTCCTACCTATTTGATTTGATTATGTTTGGATTGGCAGTGTCCCTTCTTCACACATTTGTGTAAAAAAAAACGTTTACGGATATGTGATGGAAAACACACTTTATAAGACGATAAAAATGAGCACTTTCCAACGTCCATAACAGTTAAGACGTTTCCATTTGTGTACTACGGTACCTTGATGTGCGTGAGGCGACGTGCCAATAAGAAAATCTGCTTCATAAAGGCAAATTAGCCTGCATATGTTTCGCAAACAGAAACTATTATAATATTCATCATATCGCAAACCACGCAAAGCGCATGCTCCATATGACGTCAGCTCAGAGCCCAGACACTAATGAGGCTGACCAGGTGTGGCCACACACCCGCGGTGAGGAGCTCGAGTCAGACGGTCGGATTCTCCATCCACCAATACCTGCTGACGTGTCCGGGAAACATCTACCGGAGAAACGGGTTGGTGTGACTTTTGGTTCGACTTGGGCTACTTTTACACATAAAGGTTTTTTTTTACAAGATATGTAAGGCTTATTTTAAGCAGTCCGACAGCAGATATGAACATTATGGCAACAAATGATCATTATTATTTTTTGGTTACGATATTCGTTTTGCTGTTATTTTTTCATGTAAAGAGGATTGATACGTTGGACGTATCTTAGTGACTGTACAAATGGATATTTTATGTACTACGTGGTATAAGAGAATGGAGAATTTCCTAGTTACTTGATTTGAATATGTATGAATAGGCGGTGCCCGGATCTCCCAATGTTTCTGTCGAAACAGCCGCTTGTAAGAACCAGGGAAGTCAGCGAAAGCAAACCTCCATATGAGGCTGAAAAATCGTACTTCCATAGGTCCATTTATAGGTCCAAATTTCCATTTGCTCCCTACCGTAGCCTAAGTAGACAGAAAATGATGGCGTGTAAGAAAGGAAATCTGCTGTAGAAATATTTCTAAAGGCAGATTAGTCTACCAATGGTTCGGCACTTGTGAGGGTTAATCAACAGGGAAATATGTAAGGCCGGCTTTGGTCAAGCCGACCACTGCTTTTAACATAAGAATTACTACTGATTACTCTTTCTTTTACTATCAACGGACAGTAGTTTACAAGGACCCTTGTTTTCTCATTTGAAAAACACTATAAAGCTTGTGTGTGTGTGTGCGTGTTTGTGTTAGTGCGTTAGTGTGTGTGTGTATCCGTGTGTGTGTGAGTGTGTGTTTATGTGTGTGTCCAAACAGCATAACTCAAGAAATCTTTGATGGATCCTTATGACATGTTTGTAGGTGTGTATGGGCAAAAACGAAGGTCTAATTCGGTAATGCCCCCTAGCGGCTTGCTAACTGGGTACTGCAGCGAAATTCCCGTTTTTTATGTCTCGTGTTCCGGACATGCTGTACACGTGATTTTGAGTGTTCGATAGCTCTTTTACCATAACGTAAATGCTATGATTGGGCCCCAAAGTGCTTGGGACTGCAGGGGCCGAATTTATTTAGATACCACGAGAATAACTCAATAATTTTGACGGTTCATCATGATTTTTGGAATGTAGCCTTAGTTATGACGCACATTATGCACATAATAAAATACTGACTATGCGAATCAACAGCTAATTTGCATGATTAAGGTAATCTCCAAGAAGATCCTACGGTAGCATAAGAGGGGTGAAGAGGCCTAGGGTTGTGTTTCGCTACCGGTACTCCTAGGCCGGCTTCACTCCTCTGCCAGTTCTTGGTACTATTTTACGCATATATGCTACCTTAGGATCTGCTTTGAGATTAGATTAAGGAGGGAAGTTGATAAATCTACTGCATTCTATAACAGGACTCCCAAACGTATCACAAGTGAAAGAGAGGAATGTCGCTAGATGTTGAATGTGCAAAAAAAACCTCCAGAAGCTTGGTTGGATCTTGATGATATTTGGTAGGTAGTTTGGGATCAAGAAAAAGAAGTTCGAGTTCGATAATGGATACCCTGGTGGCTTTCTAACTGTACTGTAGCGGTACTTCCGGTTGTGTATCTCTTGTTCTGGACATAAACTGCGTAATACTACTTGCAATATTACGACGCTTTGTTGACATTGTTATAATAAGAAATAATGCAAATCAGCGCCACATATACATGGATTATAAGGAAATGCTAAAATAGCCTTATTCGCTAAGATACGACTTTCATATTCTTAACAATTTATTCTATTTGGGTAGAGAACATGATCAACCAAGACAACGTATGCAAATGAGAAACATATTTGCATAAATGGAAATCGATAACCTTCTTTTGTGAAGTATACTTATCATGCAAATGAAGTTCTAACATACAAAGACTGATACCTGTTTAGAAGCAACTACAACGTCAGCAACTTCGTAATGCTTCTTACTGGAAGGAAAATGGGATTTCAGTCGCGTGACAATGTTTAAAAAAAATATCTTCTTTTCCTAGATAGGAAATGTCCAACAAGCAAAAGAGACTATAGTTTCATCTTTTCATCATTTTGAGGAAAAGAGAAAGACCGCTGGCTGCGGCAGCAACTATCTATTACACTGTATACTGATTCTCTTTCCTTTCAGGAAAAATGTCTTACTTGCTAAAGAAACTACTGGTTCTTTTGCTGATCATCCTGAAGGTAACTGGACCAACCACAACCTGCAGCAGCAGCTGTTCATCATCCTGTGACTGCGACGGCAGAAGCCTCAGCTCTGTTCCTCAGAATCTACCTACAAGTATCACTAGCCTTCGCTTAGCGCGCAATGCCATCACAAGTCTATCTTATTCTGTTCTCTCAAGGTACAAGAGTTTAACCAGGCTAATCGCTACATTTAACCAGATATCTATTGTACAACCTGGTGCATTTTCAAATCTAATTCACCTTGAAATCTTAGACCTGGATAACAATCCCCTAACAAGCATTCAGTCTGGTACAGTCTCAAATCTACCTAAGCTAAAAGAATTGTCCCTGGGTAACAACCACCTATCTAACATCCAGCCTGGCGCATTCACAAATCTACCCAATCTTGTCCAGTTGGCTCTATCAGGCAACAGACTATCCAACATACCTCCTGATGCATTCGCAGGTGTTCCAAGTCTCGATTCCTTGCTATTTAGTAGGAATCGGCTAAGTAACATCAAACCGGATTTGTTTTCAAATCTACATGCGGTACAAAGCTTGTCAATGTCCTCAAATGGGATAACTAACATCAATTCTGATACATTCTCAAAGATACCCACGCTGCGAAGTTTAGACCTGGATTCCAATCAGCTAACTGTCATTCAACCAGGTACATTCGCAAGCCTACCCCAGCTAAAGTACTTGGAGTTGGCCTATAATAAGATAACCAACATTATGCCTGGTGCGTTCTCAAATCTTCATCAGCTCGAAAGATTAGAGCTGATGTACAACCATATAACTGAGATTCAACCTGGTACATTTTCAGATCTCCCAATGCTTAGAGCTCTATACCTGCGAAGTAACCAAATGACAACCATGCAACCTGGCACATTCTCAAACCTACCAAAGCTTCGTAGAGTAAAACTGCGCAACAACCACTGGCATTGCGACTGTAGGATGGTCACATTCAGGAGAAGGATGGCAGAGTCCCATTTGTTTGAAAACGAAATCATTTGTGAGGAACCTGGTAACTTCCGCGGACAAAAGCTTCAACATATAGATCCCGAAATGTTGATCTGTGTCAAACCGAAAGTCGAGGTTCAAATAGGCAAAGATTCGACACTGCTGCGTGGAAAGGCGCTTCATTTAATCTGTAAAGTTTCAGGGATTCCAAAACCAGACATTTCGGTAATTCTTCCATCTGGACGAAACGTAAATGCCGTGGCAGATGGAAGAATTACCGTGAACGAGAATGGTAGCATCATTGTAAGGGATCTTACCAAAACAGATGCAGGTTTGTACGTTTGCATGGCATCAAATTATGTTGGTTCTTCATTTGCGACACTGTCTATGAGAT
>NC_049979.1:1427411-1443019 GCF_000003815.2 Branchiostoma floridae
AGTGAAGAGAGGATGTCGCTAGATGTTGAATGTGCAAAAAAAACCTCCAGAAGCTTGGTTGGATCTTGATGATATTTGGTAGGTAGTTTGGGATCGAGAAAAAGAAGTTCGAGTTCGATAATGGATACCCTAGTGGCTTTCTAACTGTACTGTAGCGGTACTTCCGGTTGTGTATCTCTTGTTCTGGACATAAACTGCGTAATACTACTTGCAATATTACGACGCTTTGTTGACATTGTTATAATAAGAAATAATGCAAATCAGCCCCACATATACATGGATTATAAGGAAACGCTAAAATAGCCTTATTCGCTAAGATACGACTTTCATATTCTTAACAACTTATTCTATTTGGGTAGAGAACATGATCAACCAAGACAACGCATGCAAATGAGAAACATATTTGCATAAATGGAAATAGATAACCTTCTTTTGGGAAGTATACTTATCATGCAAATGAAGTTCTAACATACAAAGGCTGATACCTGTTTAGAAGCAACTACAACGTCAGCAACTTCGTAATGTTTCTTACTGGAAGGAAAATGGGATTTCAGTCGCATGACAATGTTTTTTTTTTGAAAATGTATCTTCTTTTCCTAGTTAGGAAATGTCCGACAAGCAAAAGAGACTATATTTTCATCTTTTCATCATTTTCAGGAAAAGAGGAAGACCGCTGGCTGCGGCAGCAACTATCTATTACACTGTATACTGATTCTCTTTCCTTTCAGGAAAAATGACTTACTTGCTAAAGAAACTACTGGTCCTTTTGCTGATCATCCTGAAGGAAACTGGGCCAACCACAACCTGCAGCAGCAGCTGTTCATCATCCTGTGACTGCGACCGCAGAAGCCTCGGCTCTGTTCCTCAAGATCTACCTACAAGTATCACTAGCCTTCGCTTAGCGCATAATGACATTACAAGCCTATCTAATTCTGATCTCTCAAGGTACAAGAGTTTAACCAGGCTAATCGCTACATTTAACCAGATATCTATTGTACAACCTGGTGCATTTTCAAATCTAATTCACCTTGAAATCTTAAGCCTGGATAACAATCCCCTAACAAGCATTCAGTCTGGTACAGTCTCAAATCTACCTAAGCTAAAAGAATTGTCCCTGGGTAACAACCATCTATCTAACATCCAGCCTGGCGCATTCACAAATCTACCCAATCTTGTCCAGTTGGCTCTATCAGGCAACAGACTATCCGACATACCTCCTGATGCATTCGCAGGTGTTCCAAGTCTCGGTTCCTTGCTATTGAATAGGAATCGGCTAAGTAACATTAACCCTGATTTGTTTTCAAATCTACATGCGTTACTAAGCTTGTCAATGTCCTTAAATGGGATAACTAACATCAATTCTGATACATTCTCAAAGATACCCGCACTGCGAAGTTTAGACCTTGATTCCAATCAGCTAACTGTCATTCACCCAGGTACATTTTCAAGCCTACCCCAGCTCAAGTATTTGGAGATGGCAAATAATAAGATATCCAACATTATGCCTGGTGCGTTCTCAAATCTTCATCAGCTTGAAGATTTAGAGCTGATGTACAACCATATAACTGAGATTCAACCTGGTACATTTTCAGATCTCCCAATGCTACAAGATCTATACCTGCGACATAACCAAATGACAACCATTCAACCTGGCACATTCTCAAACCTACCAAAGCTTCGTAGAGTAAAACTGCGCAACAACCCCTGGCATTGCGACTGTAGGATGGTCGCATTCAGGAGAAGGATGACAGAGTCCCATTTGTTTGAAAACGAAATCATTTGTGAGGAACCTGGTAACTTCCGCGGACAAAAGCTTCAAAATATAGATCCCGAAATTTTGATCTGTGTCAAACCGAAAGTCGAGGTTCAAATAGGCAAACATTCGACACTGCTGCGTGGAAAGGCGCTTCATTTAATCTGTAAAGTTTCAGGGATTCCAAAACCAGACATTATGGTCATTCTTCCATCTGGACGAAACGCAACTGCTGTGCCAGATGGAAGAATTACCGTGAACGAGAATGGTAGCATCATTGTAAGGGATCTTACCAAAACAGATGCAGGTTTGTACGTTTGCATGGCATCAAATCATGCTGGTTCTACATTTGCGACACTGTCTATTGAGATTAGAATGCCAACACCGGCAATATCCATAACTTCAGACAGCCCCGTTGTTACAGGCTCAACAATTCCCCTAACAAGTCTTATTGTCGCCGCACCTTCTACTCTGTCTGTTGATGGTATAACAACAATGTCAACACTTGGCAGCGCAGTCGGCCCTGTTACAGGTGCAATACTTACCTCAACAATCCCTACTGGCTCCGCATTTTCCACATTGCCCGCTGATAGGCAAATGTCATCAACCATATCATCACCAACACGACTTAGCAGATCTGCTGTCACAAGCCCAACATTTTCCACGCTGCCTGAAGACCCAATCACTTTGAGGTTTCAGAGGGCCAAATATAACACATTGGCTTGGGGGGACAATCTACGTTTGGTTTGTGAAGCTTCAGGAATCCCCTTACCGAACTTTACGGTCATTCTCCCATCTGGTATCAAGGCAAGCGCCGATGAGTCAAGTGGGAGAATAATTGTAGGGGTGAATGGTACAACTTTGACTATTACCATAACAGATGTTACTGTGGCAGATGCTGGTCTGTACAGCTGCATTGCAGTGAGTCCAGTTGGATCCTTATCTGCCACACTAACTGTTGACATCAAAGGCCCATCTTCACTTTCCCCCCAACTTACCGGTGAACGTACTTGGTCGCCATCCTTGCCAGCTGGCAAGACAGAGAGCAATGCTGACGCGGTGGTCTTCGACTTTAAGGTTGCTTTTTGTATATTTTCTGTAATCCTGATTATATTTGGTGTTGCTTTAGCTCTGCTTCAACGTAGGGCCCAAAAGCTTCCTTTGGCCCCCGCAGCTCTAATGGGGCACTGCCCTACAGGGGAAAACGACCAAGCTATCATGTATGAGAATAGTGATGAAGCCGATACAAACGAACAAGCTAACATAACGTTACATAGAAATGAGGCGAGAACATTTAAGCGCAAACAACCAAGCATAGATGAGACAAACAAGGAAACAGGTAAGAAAGAACAAGATAACACATTTGAGAATAGCGAAGAAGAAGGTACAAAAGAACAAGCTAACATACATGACAATGAGGAAGAGACAGGTACAATCAATCGAGCTTACAAGGTAGCAGAATCTCTCTCTGGAGAGGCTGAATATCCAATAGCAGGATGTCGAAATGAATCAGATTGTGCAGTCCAGGTAGTGATAGTTCACGAGCCATTTACGTATGAAAATAATGATGAGGAAACGGGGCCTGATGTTGAAGATGAGAAGCATGTGTATTACACGGGTTATGAAAATAATGATGAGGAAACGGGGCTAGATGTTGAACATGAGAAGCACGTGTATTACACGGGTTATGAAAATAATGAAGAGGAAACGGGGCCTGATGTCGAAGATGAGAAACACGTGTATTACACCGGTTATGAGGAAGGCAACATTAGCTGGTAACTCTCAGGCTATAAATCAGTATGGCAATGGGGAGGCTGTATCTTCTCCTGAGTTTAACCGTGTGTATGGTGGGGAGGCTGTATCTTCTCCTGAGTTTAACCGTGTGTATGATGGGGAGGCTGTATCTCCTCCTGAGTTTAACCGTGTGTATGGTGGGGAGGCTGTATCTTCTCCTGAGTTTAACCGTGTGTATGATGGGGAGGCTGTATCTTCTCCTGAGCTTAACTGTGTGTATGATGGGGAGGCTGTATCTTCCGCTGAGCTTAACCGTGTGTATGGCGATGAGGCTGAATTTGCCTCGTCTCGGTTTATCTATGGAAATGGCAATGGCGAAGCAATGTCTACTGCCTCGCCAGCCATCTACAAGAATGACAGTTAACAGGCGAAATCCACTGATTCTCGTGCCATCTATGGAAATGACCGACGCTGATAATTTGGCAGTATTGACCCATTCTCGGTTTAACCGTGAGTCTGGCAATGAGGTAGAGGCAGTGCCATATGCTTCGTCTCAGATTACCTAATAGATGAAAATACTAATTACAAGGAGGAAGTTGCTGATGCCTCATCAGTAAAAATAATTCAGTAATTTACAAGAATAAAGGCGACCAGGCACAATCTACTGCTTCTTATATCATCATCGGAAATGACGATGATGCTCCTCGGTTACTCTATGGATGATAATGATAAATTGTATCAGTAAATGTCAGATGAGATTTTATTTGGTCTTGGCAGGTTGAAATTCTTTAATTTAATTGTATAAGGTATATATATGACAAATTGGTAAGAACTCTATGTAAATAAAAGAAACAGAAGAAACAGTTTATTGTGGCTTAACGTATCTGCACATGTAATTCACTCTCCTAGAAATGTTGAACAATTTTATGATGATTATGTTACAACAATAATTGATTCTAAAATACATCATAGCAATAAAACAATGGCACTATTCTGATTATTCCTAATATTTATGTGTCAGGACATAAAGATGTTTATTTCTATGCAAGAATGATAGATTTGTACATTGCAAACTGCATTACGCATATGGCAAACAGACCTTGGACAATAAAGTCAACAATCTACCAGCATCCACATCAGAAAAAAGGAAAGGTAAAATTAGCGCGATGTATATTTTCATTTTTTTTAACAATAATTTTTATAGACATCTGTAGCCCATTTACTTAGTCTCATGAACCTTCTCAAAGTGGGGAGTTGGCATTTATTTGAATAATAAATCGTTGTTGAAAGAAAGTCAAGTGCTTACCTGATTTACCTCTATCAGGGCGTTATCTCACATTTATTTGTAGCATTAAATGACACAGAATTTAGACATGGATGCAGTATGTTTCTATGGGTGCAGTATGTTTCTGCATACTCGTTTTGGAACACATACACGTATACTGTCCTGGATAGCAACGTTGTCAATTCATGTAAACAGGACTTAGTTGCAATAATGCAAATAATTTCGTGTCAATAGCCAATGCCATGTTGAATTAAATCATCACTAATGATAATATTCTGTTACCACATAAAATCGCTATTTCTATTAGGGAAAAGTATTGCACCTGCATGCGTGTGATTTATCAATCGTTAACTTTTGTACGTCACGAATGTGATCATGACAAGTTGGAAGGTTTCAGGATGTAATAAAGCCTTTTGGTAGCAATCAACAATCAGTGTTTTTGTCTCCTTGTATGTATGATACATGTTGTTTGAGTTCATGACATCGCAATCATTATTAGCAATTACGTCGTAGATTTGCTTGGAACCAAGAGAAGCAAAAGCTGATTTGGTCTAAGTCTGCATAGTAATGAGTAGGGGTGGGTACCGGTACAGAAAATTCAGGTCCAGGTCCGGTTCAGGTCCAAAGGATCAGGTCCAGGTCCGGACCTGAACCTGGACCTGATTCAGTATGACTCATACCAATGGTCCATTTCACTACAAAGAAATATGTTTGGTGGAGTATTAGACTTACACTGGCGTTTTAAAATCCTACAACGCTAACTGCCTCTGTACGATCGACTGTAAAACTTGGTAGAAATGACTATTAACAAAAATCTACTTCACTCTTGTTATTTTCTTTCACCTGCAAGCGCCAAAACGTGTGAATGCCTGATCAAATAATCTGTAAAAATTCTAATCAGTCCAACATCCGGTCCACCTAATTTTTTCAGGTCCGGTTTTTCTGGACCGGTCCAATAAGAAAAATCGTTTTTTTACCGGTACACTGTACCGGTACCCAGCCCTAGTAATGAGGAAACTACGAGGGGTGATCAATAAGTCCTCGGCCTCACCCATAAATAATTCTTACTTTCCAGGCATTCGTTTTTTGCAAATCAGAAGGTAAGTGGCAAGAAAAACAAGGGTGAATTGTGATCAGACATGTGATGGTCTAGTTCCCCATGCCGTAAAATCTTTGTCATGAAAAAAGACATTGTCAAAATGTTTGATAATGATTCTCTTTCTATTTCAAGCAGAAAGAAGTGGGTGTCTGACTTCCAGCAGTACAAATTTTAAATTGACCCGCACACCCCAGGTCGCAGCTCAATTGTCCACGTTTTTTGTCCTTCTCCCTTACCTAACGTTACTTCGTGCCGCCTGCGAAGTAGTGATCACACTAATTTGAATTTTGGTACACATTCATATAAGACTTAAGACTCTATGCTTCGACATCTGAGTTGTGCTTATCATTTCTGGGTGAGGCCGAGGACTTATCGATCACCCCTCGTATATCACAACAGTGTTTCCATGTTTCTTTTGGCTTGGACATGGTCTTGGTTTTTGAATGGCAGACAGCCTTTGACATCAGAAAGAAGTTATATAGTTTTAAGCTAGATAATTGGGGAACTACAGGGGGCTACGTCAGTAGCGTTTACCTTGTGCAAATGGAAAGGTAGGCCGTACAAGACATATAGTGTGCTTCAAGGAAAGCAAGTGTCCTTATAAGCTAAGTCACCTTTGATTGACAATAAAAGAAAGTAATCAGTAGTAGTTCTAATGTTAAAAGCAGGTGTCGGCTTGACCAAAGCCGGTCTGCATATTTCCTCGCTGATATACGCCTACAAATACCCACACATATGTTGGCTAATCTGCTTTTATACAGCATATTTTCTTCTTAACACGTCACCTAACTCAGACTAAGATACCGTAGTCTTAATAGTTTAATCGGACGTTTGGAAGTATAGAGTGTGCAATGTGTGTTTTTCCATTACACCCCCATAAGCGGCTGTTTCCACACAAATGTTAAAAGAATGGGACGCTGCCAGTCCAAGCATATTCAAGCAGAGGTCACTTGGAGCATTCACAATTTTATATAGTTTCTATTATTTTAAGGGCCATATTTTTGCTAAGAGAAGTTTTTCAAGACCAGGGATGTTTTTTTTATTCAAGAGAAAGGAAATAAGTACATTGGTACAGATGCGAAATTATCACGGATAACGTGAATCGAAGAAACAATAAGCTACATAAAAAATCCAGAGATAGTCAGTCTAATGAACAAAAGAAAATCGGCTGAGTAAACTTTAAACAAAACTCAAATGCCTTACTGGCTCCAATATTAACAAATGATAATGACAATAACTCAGTATCAGCTGAATAAACATAAACAAGACTCAAAAGCCACAGTAGCAGGCTCAAATATGAAGAAATAATAATAATAATAATTGATAATAACTTAATATCCAGTGGATGTTTAGTAGACGACAAGCAGTTGCTTTACTGCTACTGTGATATCTCCTTGTGGTTGGAAACAGCTGAGTAATATGGTTCATGCTATCATCGGGCGGACGAATACTTTGAGAAGGATATTTAGTAGGAAAGGGTGTTTCTGTATGATGATATATTATCACACAAAAAGCAATACCCTCGTCGGAGTCTGAACCTTCGTTACGTATGAAACCATGGCCGGGGGGTGGGGGGTGGGTGGGTTACAGCAATTGAGCATGAATGTCAACATTGGCAATGATTTGAAGGCATTGAATTGTACGACCTTATAACTTAATCAAACTAACGTAAGGCTAATTTTTAGCAGGCCGACAACAGACATGAACATAACGGCAACAAATTATCCTTATCGTTTTTTGTTACTATATTCTTTTTGTTGTTTTATTTTTCATGTTAAGAGCATTGATAGGTTGATCGTATCTTAGTGCCTGTATGAAAAGGTAAATCGTGTACTATGCAGTGCAAGAATGGTACGGAGAATTTACTAGCTTCTTGATTTGAATATGTATGAAGGCGGTGTCCGAATCTCCCGATGTTTGTGTCGTAACAGGCTCTTGTAAGAACCAGGGAAGTCACGGAAAGCACACCTCCATATGAGGCTGAACAATCGTACTTCCATAGATCCTTTCATATGTCCAAATTTCCATTTGTTCACTACCCTTTTCTAAGTTAGGCAGAGATCGATGACCTGTTAAGAAGAAAATCTCCTGTAGAAATACTTCTAAAGGCAGATTAGTCTACCAATGGTTCGGCACTTGTGAGGGTTAATCAGCAGGGAAATATGCAAGGACGGCTTTGGTCAAGCCGACCACTGCTTTCAACATTAGAACTGCTACTGATTACCTTTTCTCTTATTGTCAGTGGACGGTATTTGCAACGACCCATGCTTTCTCAGTTGAAAAAGGGAGTGTCTTTCTGATGATATATCATCACATCAGAACTGACAAACAATACCCCTCGTCGGAGGCGCAACCTTCTTTACTTCACAAGGAAACCATGGGTTACAGCAATAAGGCATAAATGTGAACATTGTTACTAATTTGAAGGCTTTGAATTGTACGACCTCATACCTTCAGCAAACTATGTTAACCTTTTAAAATGACGTGTCATGTGTTTCTCATCGGTTGGATCATCATTTGCATCATTTGCAAATGTATCAGATCGACTTCTCTACCAAAACTAGATACCAGGAGAGCGATCCGACGATTATCAAACCACAGAGAGTTTTGTTTAGCGAAAAGACGGGAACTATATTCATCATATCGCAAACCATACACAGCGCATGCTCCATATGACGTCAGCTCAGAACCCAGACGCTAATGAGGCTGACCAGGTGTGGCCACACACCCGCGGTGAGGAGCTCGATTCAGACGGTCGGATTCTCCATCCAACAACATACACCTGCTGACTTATCCGGGAAACATCTACCGGAGAAATGGGTTGGTGTGACTTTTAGTTCTAATTGGGCTACTTTTACATATAATTGCAACGTCTTTTTTAATGATATGCCAGGCTACTTTTAGCAGGGCGAAAACAGACATGATCATAGCGACAACGAATTATCCTTATCGTTTTTTGTTACTATATTCTTTTTGTTGTTTTATTTTTTCATGTTAAGGGTATTGATAGGTTGAGCGTATCTTAGTGACTGTAAAAAAAGGTTCATTGTGTACTATGCGGTGTAAGAAGAGTATGGAAAAATTCTTCGCTACTTGATTTGAATATGTATGAATGGGCGGTATCCGGATCTCCCGATGTTTGTGTCGAAACAGCCCCTTGTAAGAACTCGCAGATAAGTCACGAAAAGCACACCTTCATATGAGGCAGAAAATCGTACTTCCATAGGTCCATTCATAGGTCCAAATTTCGTTTGTTCCCTACCTTAGCCTAAGTCTAAGGCAGGAAAGGATGGCGTGTAGAGAAGAAAATCTGCCTTAGAAATATTTCCAAAGACAGATTAGTCTAAAATTGGTTGCGGCGCCTGTGAGGGTAAATCAGCAGGGAAATATGTAAGGCCGGCTTTGGTCAAACCGACCTCTGCTTTCAACATTTTTCAACTGCTACTGATTACTTTTTCTCTTATTGTCAACGGAGGGTCGTTTACAAAGTCCCTTGCTTTCTCAGTTGAAAACCATTATAAAGCTGAGCGCAATTTCCAAAGGTGCGGCATCTTGTATGCCCCTATGTGCTTTTATGTATGCTTACAAACTATCTTCATTTTTGGAAAACTTGCAAACTATTTTTCCCTGTACCTTATAGCATTTAATTCAAAAGAAAGCCGCTCTACATCATTGTCTCAGCAAACCAAACACTACGCATTCTTTAATAAGGATGAAGCTAAATGCACGAAGAGTAATATACCTAACTTACAAACAGGTCTTTGTCTAAACCAGGTTTGATACAGATGTGACAAGAGAACTCGAAGACGAGATCAGATACCGGTTTGAAAAAGGGACAGAGTACGTCTCGAAAGCTCCCCATTAGAACATGTGGCTAGCTTTTGTGTGTAATCGCTTAAATAGTTCGTCAAAAGTATGTCCAGGTGTGTTTGGTTTGTCTCAGGGACTTTCACCATTATCATTTTACCTATAATGCATTTCGTTGTGCTGTTCAACCATGAAACTCCTTATTATAGCTTCATTTGCATTCCTTTATACTTTCATCTGCTTATAAGCCATGCACTGACTCAGTCTGTCTGAGTGATACCAGTCTGAGAGTAAAAGGGGGATTTTGGCATGTCAAGGACACCCCATCTACGTAGAAACAATCGATCCTTAGATTTATGAATTGAAGTTATCACTTCTTGTAGCTGTATGTCAACCAGAAACCATCGAAAGCTTTGAATTAGGCAGAAGTCTGATACCCCATGTTGAACAGGCACTAGGATTATCTGTTTGTTATTATAGGCTGAGCTTCACAGGTTATTTTTGGGCGTGTTTGCCAGTCAATGTGGGTGCCTAATCTGTTTGTTTGCGCGTGTGTTTGGTGTGCGTAAAGAGTAGTAGTAGTAGTAGCAATGTAGTAGTAGTAATTGGTTTATTGACAAAAACATATATAAAATTGGCATTGCAGCAAACACTGAATTGATTTACAATCAGACCATGCACAAAAACAAACGCGAAAAATTAAAGTATTTACAATATAAGAATTTCTTTTTCTTGTGACCTTGAAAGAAAATTCTTATGTCCTATGATCTATCAACCTGATGAAATTATTTTCGGAAATTTACAAATGACGTACGTTCTATCATTACCAATTACTATATCATGACAGTTGCGAACTAATACAATTAAGAGCGTGTCACGGTTTGAATTTATCAGAAACAAGGTTCCGTCCAACAGGATTATCAGTTCAGTTCTGTAGATCGACACTAAGGAGTTTCGCAATCGCTGGTATAGCACTCGTGGTGTTGCGCTTAGTACCCCTGACTTGGCAGTACTGACGTGAGTTTCTGTCAGTGGTCTTCCATGCTGTTCTCCTCGAGTTGGAGGCAGCCAGAAACAGAAGCGTGGCGATTGTTGCACTTTCTTTGCAAAGTTCAAGCAGAGGTCGTGTCTGTGATCAGAAAGAGTCTGTAAGTCCAATGTTCCCAAGGCTTCCGGATATGTGGTGTACTATCGACCCAACATAATCCTACAAGCACGTTTCTGAACGCGTTCTAGCCTGCTGATTTGTTTGTTGTTGAGGGCGGCGTTCCAAACTGGAGCTGCATACTCCAGCAGCGGGAGTCCACTGGCTGCGGCAGCAACTATCTACTACACTGAACAATGATTCTCTTTCCTTTCAGGAAAAATGTCTTATTTTATCAAGAAACTACTGGTCCTTTTGCTGATCATCCTGAAGGAAACTGGGCTCACCACGACCTGCAGCAGCAGCTGTTCATCATCCTGTGACTGCAGCGGCAGAGGTCTCAGCTCTGTTCCTCAGAATCTACCTACAAGTATCACTAGCCTTGACTTAGCACGCAATGCCATCACAAGCATCCAATCTGGCACATTCTCAAATCTACCTAAGCTGAAAGACTTAAAGCTGCATGACAACCATCTATCTAACATTCAGCCCGGCGCATTCTCAAATCTACCCAATCTTTTCTCTTTGTTTCTGTCAGGCAACAGACTAACCGACATTCCTCCTGCTGCATTCTCAGGTGTGCCCACGCTTGGATCATTGCTATTAAATAGGAATCCTCTAAATAACATCAAACCTGATTTGTTTTCAAATCTCAAATCTACAAGTTTGTCAATGTCCTCAAATGGGATAACTAACATCGATTCTGATACATTCTCAATGATACCCATGCTGCGTAGTTTAGACCTTGATTCCAATCAGCTAACTGTAATTCACCCAGGTACATTCGCAAGCCTACCCCAGCTAAAGTACTTGGAGTTGGCCTATAATAAGATAACCAACATTATGCCTGGCGCGTTCTCAAATCTTCATCAGCTCGAAGAATTAGAGCTGATGTACAACCATATAGCTGAGATTCAACCTGGTACATTTTCAGATCTCCCAATGCTTAAAGCTCTATACCTGCGAAATAACCAAATGACAACCATTCAACCTGGCACATTCTCAAACCTACCAAAGCTTCGTAGAGTAAAACTGGGCAACAACCCCTGGCATTGCGACTGTAGGATGGTCGCATTCAGGAGAAAGATGACCCTTTTGTTTGAAAACGAAATCATTTGTGAGGAACCTGGTAACTTCCTTGGGCAAAAGCTTCAACATATAGATCCCAAAAATTTGATCTGTGTAAAACCGAAAGTCGAGGTTCAAATAGGCAAAGATTCGACACTGCTGCGTGGAAATGCGCTTCATTTAATCTGTAAAGCTTCGGGGATTCCTAAACCAGACATTATGGTCATTCTTCCATCTGGACAAAATGCGACTGCTGGGTCAGATGGGAGAGTTACCGTGAATAAGAATGGTAGCATCATTGTAAGGGATCTTACCAAAACAGATGCAGGGTCGTACGTTTGCGTGGCATCAAATCATGTTGGTTCTTCATTTGCGACACTGTCTATTGAGATTAGAATGCCAACACTGGCAATACCAATACCCTCAGACAGCCCTATCGGTACAGGCTCAGCAATTGCCCCAACTAATCCTATTGGTAACACACCTTCTACTCTGTCTGCTGATGGTATAACAACAATTTCAACGCTTGACAGCATAGACGGCCCTATTACAGGTTCAATCCTTACCTCAACAATCCCTACCGACTCCGCATCTTTCACATTGCCCGCTGATAGGCAAATGCCATCAACCATATCATCACCAATACGACATAGCAGATCTGCTGTCACAAGCCTAATGTTTTCCATGCTGCCTGAAGACCCAATCACCTTGAGGTTTCAGAGGGACAAGAATAAGACATTACTTTGGGGGGACAATCTACGTTTGGTCTGTAAAGCTTCAGGAATCCCCTCAGGTAACATGACGGTTATTCTCCCATCTGGTCTCAACATAAGCGCCAATGAGTCAAATGGGAGAATAATTGTCGGGGTGAATGGTACAACTTTGACTATTACCATAACAGATGTCACTGTGGCAGATGCTGGTCCGTACATCTGCCATGTTGGCTCCACAACTGCCACGCTGATTGTTGACATCAAAGGCCCATCTTCATCACTTTCCCTTCAGGTTGCTTCGTCAGCATCCTTGCCACCTGGCAAGACAGAAAATAAGGCTAGCCCGGTGGTCTTTTCGCTGTCAATTGGTTTTGGTACATTTTCTGCATTCCTGATTATATATGGCGTTGCTTTGGCTCTGTTTCGATGTAGGGCCAAAAAGACCCCTTTGGTCCTTGCACCTCCAAAGGGTCACTTGGGAGGTAAATCGTCAACCTTCGAGAACACCAGCTGCCCCACAGGGAAAAGAGACCAAGATAACATATATGAGAATAGTGATGAAGCCGATACAAACGAACAGGCTAACATAGCGTTATATGAAAATGAGGCAGGAACAGTTATTGGCCAACAAGCAAGCATGGGTGAGAAAGGGAAGGAAACAGGTACAAAAGAACAAGATAACACATATGAGAATAGCAAAGAAGCTGGTACAAAAGAAAAAGCTAACATAAATGACAATGAGGAAGAATCAGGTACAATCCAGCGAGCTTACAAGGTAGCAAGTCCTCCCTCTGGAGAGGCTGAATGTCCAAAAGCAGGATGTCGAAATGAATCAGATTGTGCAGTCCAGGAAGTGATAGTTCACGAAGCGTTTACGTATGAGAATAATGACGAAGAGACAGTTCCTGGTGTTGAAGATGAGAAGCATGTTTATGATACGGGTTATGAGGAAACATTAGCTGGTGTCTCTCAGTCTATAAATCAGTATGGCAGTGGGGAGGCCGTATCTTCTCCTGAGTTTAACCGTGTGTATGATGGGGAGGATGTATCTTCTCCTGGGTTTAACCGTGTGTATGGTGGGGAGGCTGTATCTTCTCCTGAGTTTAACCGTGTGTATGATGGGGAGGCTGTATCTTCTCCTGAGTTTAACCGTGTGTATGATGGGGAGGCTGTAACTTCTCCCGAGTTTAACCGTGTGTATGGTGGGGAGACTGTATCTTCTCCTGAGTTTAACCGTGTGTATGATGGGGAGGCTGTATCTTCTCCTGAGTTTAACCGTTTGTATGATGGGGAGGCTGTATCTTCCTGAGCTTAACCGTGTGTATGGTGGGGAGGCTGTATCTCCTCCTGAGTTTAACCGTGTGTATGATGGGGAGGTTGTAACTTCTCCCGAGTTTAACCGTGTGTATGGTGGGGAGGCTGTATCTCCTCCTGAGTTTAACCGTGTTTATGAAGGGGAGGCTGTATCTTCTCCTGAGTTTAACCGTGTGCATGGTGGGGAGGGTGTATCTTCCCCCTGAACTTAACCGGGTGTTATGCTGGGGAGGATGTATATTCTCCTGAGATTAACTGTGTGTATGATGGGGAGGCTGTATCTTCTCCGTAGTTTAACCGTGTGTATGATGGGAAGGCTGTATCTTCTCCTGAGTTTAACCGTGTGTATGATGGGGAGGCTGTATCTTCTCCTGAGGTTAATCGTGTGTATGATGGGGAGGCTATATCTTCTCCTGAGCTTAACCGTGTGTATAGTGGGGAGGCTGTATCTTCTCCTGAGCTTCACCGTGTGTATGATGGGGAGGCTGTATCTTCTCCTGGCCTTAACCGTGTGTATGATGGGGAGGCTGTATCTTCTCCTGAGTTTAACCGTGTGTATGCTGGGGAGGCTGTATTTGCTTCATCTCAGTGTATCTATAGAAATAGCAACGGCGAAGCAATGTCTATTGCCTCGCCAGCCATCTACAAGAATGATGGTAAACAGATGAAATCCTCTGCTTCTTGTGTCATGTATGGAAATGACGATGATGGTTTGGCAGTATTTACCTATTCTCGGTTTAACCGTGAGTCTGGCAATAAGGGTGAGACAGTGCCATATGCTTCCTCTCAGATTAACGATGAGAATCCTGGTAACAGGGAGGAAACAGTGGCTGACGCCTTATCAGCAATGTATAAGAATAAAGGCGAATATGATGAACGGAAATGATGAGGATATCTTGGATCAGTACATGCCAGACTTATTGTATCATGTATATGATGTACAATGATATAATATTTGACAATTCTCAAGACCTACGTGTAAATAGCAATTTATTGTGGACCTTTATGCACATAAAGTCCCCTCACTTAAGACTGTTATATATTCTATTCTTGATGTTACAATAACAATAATTGAAAGACATCATTCTAATAACACTTTCCATCAATTGCATCACACTGACTGATTTTTAATGTATTTTTGTAATGTAAGAATGATTGGTGATTAAATAGCAAAGCAAACTGTATTACGTATATGGCAGCAGACCTAGAGTTATAGAGATAACTATAATAGAAATGGAAGAAAATTAATGCGATGTAGAATCTTCTTTAAAAATTCATTGATTTTGTTTTCAAACAATGTTTATAGACATCGTTTAGTCATTTACTTACTCCGGAAGCTTACCAAAGTGGGCAGTTGGCCGATGTCTTTGAATATAGGATCGTTCTGTTGTAAAGTAATGTGAATTAGTTTTTACCTGATTCATCTGTACTAGAGCGTAATCTCACATTTATTTCTAGCATAACTCACTTGATGTAGAGGTACGTGTCTATTATGTTTCTGCAGAATCTTACTGGAACACGCGTATACTGTCCTGGATAACAAAGCCGTCAATTCATAGACAGGACTTGGTTGTGATAATGCAAATAATTTCGTGTCAGCAGCCACTACCATATGGAACTACACTTATCTCTAATGATGATATTCTGTTACCGCACAACAATTCACATGCGCTAAGAATCAGACGACGCAC
>NC_049979.1:1443119-1461184 GCF_000003815.2 Branchiostoma floridae
TACAACAAGGGAGCTCATTCGATAATCAGATGAGAGATGATAAATTGGTCGAACTCTGAATAGTAATAAGGAAACAAATCCCAACTGTGATTCTATTGCCTTGGACATGGATATAGTCTTAGTTTTTGAATGGCAGTTAGCTTTTGACATCGGGAAGAAGTTCTATAGGTTTCGGTTCCCTAGCAGATGATTTAGGAACTACGGGGGGGGGGGGGGCATTTTTTAAAAAGCAAATAATTTTATCAAAGAAGATTACTAAAAAACACATTTCTCATGATTAAGAGCATGCAGGTGGCCTACACAGAAAGGACACGGTAAAAAGTAAATTCTGCAAATGACTTTTCTCACATACAGTAATGTTACTTGGGTAGAGAGGACGATGAATAAAAAACATTATACTAATTAAATCCTTATTTTCCTAACTAATGAGACATGATCAAACGAGTAACTCACAAAAGCTGTTCATATCTCACGCAGGTCTGAAGCCTTGGATCTCTTTTTCAAAAGAAAGTGCTGATATTTCTTCATCTCAAAAGTGAAAATTTTGACTAGTTTGCGATGTTAATCATTATACCTATTTAGTGGATTTATAAGGCTCCCTTGGTGAACATGTACTTTTAGTGGGCAGCAAATGAATGTCAGGGACTTGGTTTGATGTTTCTTTATTAATTTTTTATTTATTCTATTTCACAGATTTGGCTGTAAAAGAATTACAGCCAAATAGCTAGTGGCTATTACAAATGCCTATCCCTGCTGGCAATAGGCAAATACAAATATGACCAAGACGTTAAATTCAAATCTTAAACTATCTATATGAGTGATCAGTAAGTCTATCTAATAGATGTTATTCTACTGTAAATGCATTTAAGTTCGCGGGGATTTAATTTCGCGGTAGCGGGAAAAGGGACTTTTCGCGGTGGATCTAAGTTCGCGATAAAACCATAGACTGTAGTCTAATACCACAATAGAAAAATATTCGCGGTGGCTTTAAGTTCGCGGTGAAGTGGTCAACGCGAAAACCGCGAATATTAATCCACCGCGAACATTTCTGCATTTACAGTATTCAAAGCAAGCTGGCTGGTATTTAAGTACAACATGCTTTTTGGGTTCTGCGATCTACTTTCCACAGTAAGAGTAACTGATACAGCACAACATACACAGCAATCTGTACATTTAAATGTCACAACTTATGAGTGGAAACAAGGAAATAACACTGGCTTTAATTAAAGCTGAAGCAGATCTCCCTCGGAGCAACAAAATTAGTCAAGAGTTCATCTACTGATGTTACTGGAAATCTTAATAGACAATGGAAACAGAACATAATACTGTTACAGAAGTGGCATTTTTTTTATATCCAACAAATAATAAATTCTCTATGAGTTGGCTAAATTTTTTTAATTTCACCATTAAAACTGAGGTAGGCGGGGCTTATTCATAGGATCTATGTTGAAAGCCTGAAGCTCAAGGCAAAGGCAATGCTGACATCTTTAATCGAGGTGATGTGTTTTCATCAAGTAATTAGTACATGTAGCTACGTAACAAAACAATGTGACTTTGCTAAAGCTCACAGTTATCTACAGCCACTGCGATGTAGCTCTTGTCGGATATGGTGGGTAGGAAGCACTCAGCACATGTAACACCATCCTCCTACGCAGGGACATCCAACAAGGAAACCGCCTATCTGGATATACCCTGCTCTTTCAACTGTCACTCTTAGTTCCTGAGGACGTCCCCCCCCAAACCAGCTGTCAGCCAATCAGAGAATAGGCCTTTCAGTTTTCAAAAGGGGTCTCGCAAATATATGGGTAAGCTCATTAGTATGTATTAGCAGGGTGGTCAGGAACAGAGGGTGACGGTTGAAAGAGCAGGGCACATCCAGACAGGCGGTTTGGCTGTTGGATGTCCCTGCGTAGGAGGAGGATGAAATACATGCTACTTCATAAACACAAGCCTGTTTTATTCTTCTGCAGACGTCCCAATAGCATATCTGTCGTCTTCATCAGTGTATAATGAAGAGTTCATGATGCACTAATGAAGACAACAGATAAGTCCTTGAAGCATCCACAGATGGAAGAATAAAAGAGGATTGTGTAAGGAAACTTCTAGTATGTTCAGTTGATTACAAAACTTGATGAAACTATTGACGGAAACGCTACTTGAGTATATGATCGGCCATGTTATGGAGCCAGTCTGTGAGGCTGTTGATGCTGAGGTGACGACTAAAGGCGACGGCAGCGAGGTACCCCCCTCACACGGCTGCCAGGCCCATCAGTGCCTGGATAGAGTTGTCAACCAGCTGGGGAAAAAAGATACATGTAAAATTACATTTCCGTCCCTAAAATAAATGTAGAACAGAACATACGTACATGGAGTTTTATGCACATAACAGTGTTTAAGAGTCTGACTGAAAATTTTTCTGTGCTGTCAAAAAAATGCCTTTACAATGCAAGAAAACCTACAGCATTCTCCTTGCAATACTGAGAGAAACTCTATGAGAATAAAAGAATTCATTTATTTCTTGTTTTATATCTTGCATGTTGATTAGTGCTGAACTCTCAAAAATACATTTTCATTTCTAAAACTTCCCTTTGACATACCAATATACCAGAAACTCTCCCCTTTGACAGTCCAATGTTAACAAAATTATAAGACGGTTCACTCAAAAACAACATAGTCTTGACTTGAAATGAAACATATCAAATGATACATATCTAAGAGTTTTAATCTAAAAGTTGGTTCCTCCAGTTGCCAACAAAAGACAGCGGATTCTGTCTGAACCATTTCCAAACTTACCTTGCGCTCTCATTACCTGGCTGTCTATAACTCCATTTATGTCATACCTGTGACGCGAAAACGTTCGATACGGTTGTTCCGGACCGGATGGTAACTTTCCGTACGGCCCGGGGTTATCACACGGGCTCCATTCGAATAAATCGAACTGTTTCGAGTGGACCGAGTGCTGCGCCATCGACAGTTCAAATACCTGATTCAGACGTTGGAACATTACTGTTGCAACGCTTATTTTTCGAGGGCAACAAATTTATTCAACTTCTGGCGCATTTCGCATCAAAACAGTGGTTTTCTCAGGTGGGTATGACATAAATAAAATACACCACTCTCGGTCTCAGCCCTCCCGCGGGTCGGATCACCCTCCGGCCTTCGGCTGTCGGGCGATCCAACCCACGGTCGGGCTGATACCTTGGGTGATACGGAATACACCGTGTTGTATTCTATATTGATGTATCATAAAACTCACCACATCCTGCTTCTTTGCCTTGTTGATGACAACATGGTACCTGATTCTGGTGAAGGAAACCTGGTGGGGGGGGGAGCAAAAACAGTTTGCATCAAAGTCTACAGCTGTTCTGGCAATAGAGTCTGGCTAAATACTGGGACATTTGGTATGCATGGTCTAAACCAGGGTTGTAGCCAGCACCCGTCCTTCAGTCCTTTGAAGGAATTTTGCAGCTGGGGACTGAAAAAATTTTTGCCCATTCCGTCCTCTGTAATGGACAAAAACTATATGTTAAGTCAGTAAAGATATAAAAAAACTGTCTTCTTGTGTAATTTTTCACCAAAGCAGATGAACAGCTTAGTCTACCAGCAAAATCTACACCTCAAAATGCAGGAAATTGGGTATTAGGGGGTCTAGATTTCAATTTTTTCAGGGGAGTATGCCCCCGGATTCCCCTAGGAACGTTATGCCTTCGGCTCGACGTCTCGTTCTTTCCGATTCAAAATCGAGGGGACTGAAAATGATTTCAGGCTGGCTACAACCCTGGTCTAAACAAAGTTTTCGGTTTCAAAATTTTTGATAACAAGATGTATTCCTCTAGTGTACAGTTAGCAGTGAGTTTAATCAATTTATCCCGTAGGAAAGAGATCTTATTCACACATCAGATAGCTTCCCTTTGTCATTTCATTAAACTTGACTTTGACAAAAACTACAGGGCTCCCTCTCAAAGTAGTTTGCCAAAACTGCCAAAAGGTTGTCAAATTTCCAAAACTGAACAAGTCACCTAATTTCTGTCAGGATTAATGATAATCTAGAACCCCCCTCCCAAGCAAGTGCAAAGGTTCCAAATGTTCCAAAACCTCTGTCACAAAATCTGTCACCCCTAAACCTACTACAGAGGTAGCAAGTGGTAGGGTGTCGGAACATAGGTTGAGCATAAAAACAAAAGAGGGGCAGAACCTAGGTGTGTCAGAACCAGGGCTCTAGCCAGCTCGAATTTTTTTTCCGTCAGCCAATTCCCATTGTCTCGAAAATCGCGAAAACAATCTTCCATGAGTTAGAAAGACTGAACTGAGACCTTGAAAAACGGTTTTTAATGAGATTATCGTATGCTAAAGGACGCCGACACACTTCGTCAACAATAATAACAATAGCAAAACAAACAGTGTGTGGCTTTTATGGCCGTGGACGGCGTCCCCAAGCCGCCTGTAGCTTCCACCAAGGATTTTTGTCCGTCAAGGTTGACGGATTGGTTTTAAAATTTTTCCGTCACACGCAGCAAATTTCCGTCAAAACGGACGCTGGCTAGACCCCTGGTCAGAACATACTGATAGGGGTGTCGGAACAAAGGGATGATAGGGGTGCCAGAGCATAGGGTTGTTGGAACTCAAAAGCTCTTCCCCAAATAAACAATCTCCCCCCAAGCCCAGGTAAGCACCCACCATGGTGTAGAGGGGGATGAAGATGCTGGGCATGATGGCGTGCAGGAAGCAAACAAACAAACAAACAAACAAACAAACAAGCCCAGGTAAGTACCCACCATGGTGTATAGGGGGATGAAGATGCTGGGCATGATGGCGTGCAGGAAGCAAACAAACAAACAAACAAACAAACAAACAAGCTCAGGTAAGCACCCACCATGGTGTAGAGGGGGATGAAGATGCTGGGCATGATGGCGTGCAGGAAGCAAACAAACAAACAAACAAACAAACAAACAAGCTCAGGTAAGCACCCACCATGGTGTATAGGGGGATGAAGATGCTGGGCATGATGGCGTGCAGGAAGCAAACAAACAAACAAACAAACAAACAAACAAGCTCAGGTAAGCACCCACCATGGTGTAGAGGGGGATGAAGATGCTGGGCATGATGGCGTGCAGGAAGCAAACAAACAAACAAACAAACAAGCCCAGGTAAGTACCCACCATGGTGTAGAGGGGGATGAAGATGCTGGGCATGATGGCGTGCAGGAAGCAAACAAATAAACAAACAAACAAACAAACAAGCCCAGGTAAGTACCCACCATGGTGTAGAGGGGGATGAAGATGCTGGGCATGATGGCGTGCAGGAAGCAAACAAATAAACAAACAAACAAACAAACAAGCCCAGGTAAGTACCCACCATGGTGTAGAGGGGGATGAAGATGCTGGGCATGATGGCGTGCAGGAAGCTGTCCACCTTCTTCCTCATCAGGAACCACCTGGAGTTCACTGACTTCCGCATCTGGAACAAACGAATTTGTTTGTTTGTTTGTTTGTTTATTCTTTATTTAACCAGGGTGAAAGCATATCGCCTGACAGTGTTATTTAAAGCCCCCTGGGGGGGGGAGAACCCTGAACATAAGTCATACATATCATGTTGTATCATAAATTGTGACCTGTACTGAACCCAGTGGGTATGTATGTACAATAAAGGTCTTCATTCATTCATTCATTCATTAAGTTAAACAAATCAACTTCAATAACATAATCGTACATTAAGTTCTATGAAACCAAATTACTTAATAAGTTAAACATTAACATAAAGATTGTGCAAAACAAGATTAACTTAGATAACATAAAATCATACTACCAAACGAGTGAATAATACGTTTAACCTTGACGTAAGATGACACAGAAAATACAAGAAAAAGAAGTCAGTGTATCACAGTCAGCTGCGTCAACTCATGATAGGAATGGTACGTGGGGGTGTTTTTATAGTGAAATAAGTACATTTTCCGTAAAATGGCAGAATCCTCCTTCATTTCATTCTGTCATTCTCTTACAGGAAAATGTGAATACAAAACACCTAGACAAGTCAATTGAATTTTAATGTGAACTTTATCACTACCAATGCAAAATGGTAGCCTGTAATTATGAAAGTGAACTGCTTGCATAGTCTTCTACCATAAATTTATTCATTTATCTTCAAGCCTTAGAAATCAATCCCACTGATAACTTAAAATGAACCAAAATAATCAATCAGACTTTGAATCTCACTTTAATGCAAACAAACAAAATAAGCCTGACCTAGTCTCATGTTCTCTCGCGAGATGGAGACTAGGTCATCCTCCGTGATCAAGATGTGCTGTCAGACATAGAAAATTTGGAGGTATGTACCTTACCTTTAAAAACAGTCATTGCTCGAAGAAAATTTGGAGTAACTGTATTCATATGTGACTGATGAACCTTTTCAGCGAATAACAAACAAATATAACATGGTCTGACCTCAATATAGTTGTACATGGCCAGGTCGCAGATGGCGTGGGCGTCGGGTGATCGATACACGGAGAACTTTGGAAGTGCTTTACCTGAAACACAAGTCATGCACTTCACAGTTATTAATGTATACCTTACAGGGCTCGAAATACAACCTGCATGTGCAGGTTGGTGCAGGTAGAATTAGAGCTGTGCAGGTATTTCTGGTGTCCACCTGCACCTAACCTGCACTGGTCCATGTACTAAGTTTTATACATAAATATCCTATAATATGGAGCTGTATATAGATTGCTATTAACTGCATTGACTGTTACCACCTATAAATTATAAAAGAAAGAATAGCAATGGTTACTGAACAACTTTTAGTATGATCCATTACTAAATTTAGAGTGGTGCAGGTAAAATTTGTCTGGTGCAGGTAATTTTTAATGTTACCCGCACTAGGGCAGGTATGCAGAAAAAAGTATTTTGAGCCCTGTTATCAATACTTACTGCTGGTGTGTAGAGAACTAGGGACACACCAATGTGCAAATATACTCGTTCACGGACAATGTTGGAATGGAAGCGAAAGAAAAATCTTACTTAAGCCGAGGGTAGAAGTTTTCAATCTGACTATACAATGTATTTATTTCCTGGGAATCAATATACAGACTATATCCTTAGTGCCTGTTTTGTTACTGAATATTTAATTCCAAATTATCTTTCAAACAGGGCAGTAAGTGATGTGGCCTTTGAATGAATGATGTGTAAGTAAAAATTCAAAGTGTTGCAAGGTTGACTTACTTAGATCATTGTTAAGGTCCTCTAGGATCTCATCAAAAACCAGGCAGTCCTCAAACCCCTGAAAGATACATTGCACAAGTTTGATACTTATAATAGATAACATAGATTAAGGAAATTACACATGTGAACAAAATGTCATAGATATGCGATGAGCAAATTACCTTCCTACTAATTGGAGTAATTTTGAGTTTGTGCTGGGGGTGAGGGCTTGATCTAAGGGTAAGCCCCAAGTCTGACATGATACTAGGGACGGCATTTGTCACTTTGGATGGGGCCGGATAAGTGTTAAGCCTTTGCAAATAAAAGAACGCAAGACACTTAGCACCGAGCATAGCAGCACAGTGCTTGGATATGTCATGCAGGCTGTAGTATGAAAGTAATGATAAGCTTCATAAAAAAAAGATTACACTTTGTTTCAAACATTATGCTTTGAGTTCAACAGAAGAGAGAAAGAGGTAGAAAGGGAGGGAAAAGGAGGGAGAGAGGGAGCGAGATAATGGAGGAGAGAAAAAGAAAGAGAGGGAGTAGGAAGAAAGGGAGGAGAGAGACAGGGAGAGAGAGAGAGATGGAGTCTAGAGAAAGGGAGGAGAGAGACAGGGAGAGAGAGAGGGATGAGAGAGAGAGGGGAGAGAGAGAGAATGGTTGTTTAGCTAGCGTGCATTTGTACTTACACAGTTCATGCCCTGCCCATAGAAGGGCACCATGGCGTGTGCGGCGTCTCCCATGATGACTGCCTTGTCAGATACGTGATACGGGGAGCACTGTGGAGGGCAAGACAGTTAAATTTCTTCAGAAAATTTCTGATGAACAAACTAATTTGGAAAAAAAGGTGTTAAAAGTATGTCTTAGTGGCTATTCAGCCCCGTTTCCTAATTTCTTTGTACGATAAAATCATCACTTTACATAATCTGAATAAAAATATCGCCTTTCTAATGCCCAAATAACTTGACACATGCACAATTTTCAGACACCAACCTTGACAGAAACCAGCGGCAGTGGAGGTAGTCTGAAGTAGGTTTCCTTCAGGCTCTCCCTGGAAGAGAACAGCAATGAGGGTTTGTTGCCAAAACTTGCCATACACAATGTAGATGCCACCTGGTGACTTTGGAAGGCAAGTCAGCTGCCACTGAGAATCATGATCTTAATTCTTACAATGCTGCTGGGTTGAAACTTGACAAGCTTAGGCCAACCAGTTTGATTTCTTGGACATTTTTATGCAAAATTCTAGCAAGTCTTGCTAGAATTTCACATAAAAATGTCTAAGAAAATGCAAGACAAAAAAGCTGGGGTAAAAACTTGCATTTGGTTCTGTTGACTCCATTATGTGTGCCAAGTTACAGACTTAGCCTCAGACTCTTTTTTTCCTGTTTACTTTCTAATATACCATTTTTTCTAAAATCTGAGAACCAAGAAATTAAATTGGTGCTGCCTTAAGGATTACCTGCCTTCTCTGAAAAATCAATATCCAATCACATCATATTACGTTGTGACATGGGAAGTAATTCTAGTTGAGTGTCTTGTTACAGAATGACATACTGTAAATGCAGAAATGTTCGCGACGGATTAATGTTTGCGGGTTTCGCAGTGACTACTTCACCGCGAACTTAAAACCACCGCGACCATTTTTCTATTAAGGTATTAGACTGCAGTCTATGGTGTCACCGCGAACTTAAATCCACTGCGAAAAGTTGTTTTTCCTGCTACCGCGAAATTAAATGCATTTACAGTACTCTCCATTCATTTATTCATTCACCCCATCTTGATTTACTGTAATTCCTGATTTTTTCACTGTACTGTTATGTTCACGGTTTCCACGGTGACGACTGTAACGTGAACTTATCATTACTGATAACAAATAATTCACAGACTTTTTTAATGCGCACTTGCCATGACAGTGAACATTTAGTTCCGAGAACAAGTTTAATTTTCTCAGACCGTGAAAGTTTGGTACCGTGAAGACAAAGTGAATTACAGTATCCTGTTTCAAAGTCTGCAAGAGAAGCTCCACATGCAGTTTGAGAGAAAGCTGCTAGAGTTATATTTTTTATGCCACATCTTCCAGACCACACAAGCTATTTGACACCCAAAAGTCGTGACCATGGCTCTCAAGGACACGAGATAGGGAACCAGGGTGACCTACTCTCCGATCAGCGGGACAGAATCTGGGAATTTCTCCAGGAAGAACTGCAGGACGTCGTCTCCCGTCTTCAGCTGATCAAACATGTCGAAGGGCATGAAGAGGGTCAGGGTGAAGGACTTGTCCTGTGGGGAGAAAGGTTTCCACAGGTTAGTCAGGACTAAGGGTGGGTACCGGTTTTTCTTATTGGACCGGTCAGGTCCAGAAAAAACGCACCTGAAAAAATTTGGTGTTACAGTACTGAATGTTGTACCTATTGGAAAATGACCAGATTGCATGAGGCATTCACACGTTTTGGGGCTTATCGGTGGAAGAAAACAAGGGAGAAGAAGAGTAGAGTCTATAATAGTAATTTCTTCCAAGTTTTACAGTCAATTGTACAGGCCGGGCAGTTAGCCTTGTAGGATTTTAAAACACCAGTGGGAGTTGAATACTCCACAAAACTCATCTCTTTGTAGCGAAATGGACCTGGTCCATTGTTTTGAGTATCGTCCATTCACAAGTTTCCATATACTGAATCAGGTCCAGGTTCAGGTTCACACAGAGCCAAAGACAGAAGGGAATGGAATAGGCTGGTACTGGATACCACTATGGTCCCAAACCCTTAAGATTTACAGTATCTTAAATACATGGTGGATCATGACGGGCTGAAGAATGTGAAACACAAATGACTGAAAACTGAAAAGGACAGTCTGACCTGGTTTGGCAGAGCAATCATCATGTACTCGTTCCTGGGCCAGATGTGGAGATAGTTGACAGCCATGGCGAACTGGAACAGAAGTCATAGTCGGGTCAGGAATAAGATACAAAATCCTTTAGAGCTGTTTACATCTGTAAATAGTTCCATCAGGTTGGTTGGTAAATTACTGGGTAACAAAGACGACAGCCATGTGAATTATATCTACCGGAAGTTGACATTTCAGACATATCTGTCCATTGTAAAGTGGTACAGTCTTTACCTCCCCATCGTCAAGTGGAACAGTCCTTACCTCCCCATTGTAAAATGGTACAGTCCTTAACTCCCCATTGTAAAATGGTACAGTCCTTACCTCCCCATTGTAAAGTGGTACAGTCCTTACCTCCCCATTGTGAGGTGGTACAGTCAGCTCCATGTACCCATGCGGGATGTACTCCTGGCTGTAGTTGAACCTGGGCCTCTTCACCATGTGTTTCCTGATGGCCGAGTACTAACCTCCCTATTGTAAAGTGGTACAGTCCTTACCTCCCCATTGTAAAGTGGTACAGTCCTTACCTCCCCATTATAAAGTGGTACAGTCCTTACCTCCCCATAGTAAAGTGGTACAGTCCTTACCTCCCCATTATGAGGTGGTACAGTCAGCTCCATGTACCCGTGCGGGATGTACTCCTGGCTGTAGTTGAACCTGGGCCTCTTCACCATGTGTTTCCTGATGGCAGAGTACGCCCCATCGTTCCCCATGATCAGGTCTGTCCTCACCTCCACATCCTCTCCCCCGTTCCTGTCCCAACGGTTGGTAAAATGCATGATCAGCCTCAATGTTCATACATACGCATGATCACTACAGATGGTGTATCATCTGAAAGGGACATGGTATAAGCTTCAGTGCTGCAAATTCATTTTATTTTTGTGTGAATGTAATTTTGAGGTAGAAGTGACTATAAGGTTTTCATGGCGCTTTACAGCAGCACAAAAGAAGCGAAAAAGACATCAGTATTTTGTGGTATCATAATTTCAATGCAAGAACAAAACTGCCTTGAATATTTACTTGTAACAATCTAATTTAATTTTGTTTAAGTTTAAGTTTCCAAACTTTTGTACATGTGTACAATTTAGATATGCATTAGTTATATCCTGTTTATCCCTTAGTATCATTATTCATCACAGATGTACTAATTTTGGAATATATTGTCTTTCAGTCTCAGGCCTGAGACTGGAAAGACTGATACTTGAGAAAAATGTAATAATACTTGATGTTGCTCAGCTGTCATCTTAAACTTTAAAAGAGCTGCCACAGAATCTCAGCACCAATCGCTGGTTGTATTTCAGAATAGAGCATTAATTTTAATATGATTGACACTGACAGTCTCATTGACTGGTCTAAATGCTTCATGAAAAAGCCATCTGCATATCATCTGACACAAGGCACATCCAAAAGCAGGGATTGCAAAGAAGAACGACAGCACTTCACAGCAACTACGATAAGTTTAAGCTGAGCAGTTGTTGTAAAGCAAAACAAAACAAGTCAGCTCCAAAAGTGAGTCTTGATTCTTGCAGCAGTTTCTTGATGACAAGGTTCAAGAGTCATTGTGCCTCTTTGGGGTAGGAGAATTTCAACTCAAATGATGATGTGTGTAAGCAGTGGAGTGGAAACTAGCATGGATGCCAGAGTCACTTAAGCTTTTGTCATTACTTAGTAGAAGAGAAAGGTTTTTTTTTCCAGGGACCCACTGTAAAGCAGCGTGGTTACACTGAGTTGGGCTACCCTGGCTAAAAAAAAAACAGAATAAAAAAAAAAAAAATAGTTTCAGATCACACCACTACACACAGAGGTACCTCTCGTAAGCCTGGCCAAAACTGTCATCATCATTAGCAGGTTCTCTACAGAACAAAGTTTAAAGTTAGGCTTGCTCAAATATTATTAGTCTCTTCATGATCCAACACCTTGTTGTCAAATTGAAAAAAAGTTGTCGAAATCAAAGCAAATATTGGCAGGAGGAGGCTGCCTTGGAGTATAATTCAGCTAAAAGGAATTTCAGCTGCAAATGGTAAATCTAAGGCTGAAGACCCAAAGAGTCTGGTAGAGTCTAGAATGTAACGGCTAACATCACATTCAGACAACATCAATAAAACATGCAATGGAATTTGGAGTGCATCTCTTAACATGCACAAGACTACAAAGTTATCAAAGTCTGAATGATGAACTCACATTTTGAGGTCACCTGCCCTTCTCAAGGTCACAGCTCATGAGCTTGTGCTGGAAGTGCAGGGTGACGTCAGGCCTCTTCTCTGCAGCTGCAGAAAGGGTAAGATATACGATGTTGGACAGTTTACCCTCTACTGTATTTTCCAAGCAATGCCAGGCTGACTAAACTTAAACACACAACTTGGTGCTTTCCTGCTTCCTTGTGGATGACTAGTCTTGCAATAAGCCTTCTGCAGGTATGCTATCTATAGGCTTGAATCTCAATTTCAAAAAGGAAGAAATCATGTATAACATAAACTCTATAATTCCACCAGGTGCCATAATACCGCCACATCAAGAAAACATTATTATAGAGGCTTTCTCAAGGTTGTCTTGAACAGCTAAATATACCTCTGGTTTACTGAAGCCGCATTAGTAACATCTCTTTGAATCACTGAAAATCCATGTATTTTTTCTCAATGTAGCAGTATTATGGCATCCAGCAGAAATTTGGAGATTTTATCAACTTATAGCTTAAGTTTGGATTTGTTGCTCATTGTTGGAGGTATCAGATCTGTCATAAAACTAACCAGGATGGTTTTCGGGACCAATGTGATGTACAGTATATTTCAATTGTACTTTATGTGCAAAGCAAGTTATGTAAAGGAAATAAGCTGTGCTGACACTGCCAGAATACCTCTCAGTCTTCAGTACTCTATACATGAGCCATCAGGGATTGTTACCTGTTAAGAGTGTTTCATTGAGCTTCCTCCTGTCCACTGACATGATGTACTGAAAAAAAGATTTAATGCATTCATCAGTAGGTAATGCGAAATGTAAAAAAAATCAGTTCAGTTGGAAGTCACATTCTCAAATCCTCTTGTCTTATGATCAAGCATAAGAAATGTACTGAAATGACCAGGCAAACATTTTATTATGAAAATCCTGATAGTTTATAATATCTATCATGGCATAAATACATGTACCAGAAACAGGCAGTCATGGAAATCACAAGTATGATAAAGCTCTGTCAATCAGCTTGCAACAGTCAACTTTCTCTATGCTGCCTAACCTGGTAACTAGGGGTGGGTACGGGTACAGAAAATTCAAGTACAGGTGCAGTCCAGGTCTGGACCTGAACCTGGACACAATTGTTTGTGAATGGGCAATACTAAAAAACAATGCATTGGTCAAGTTTGCTACAAAGGAATCTGTTTGTTGGAGTATCCTATCTTCATGTAAACAACGATAACTGCCTCTGACCAAATTTGACTGTAGAACCTTGATACTAATAACTATCAACTCTCCTCTACGTTGCTCTTGATATTTTCTTTGACAAACACGGGAACGCCTGCTGCGGTAGTGCCAGTATAATCTGCTCATTTTTTAATCAGTCCGACATCCGTTCCGAGGAATTTTTTCAGGTCCATTTTTTTCAGACCTGGTTCAACAAGAAATTTTGCACCAGTTTTGTATCAGTAAACCATACCGGTACCCACCCCTATATACTGGTAACAAATAAAAATTTGGTGCAAAACAGCTACCTTAGCAGACTGAGGGTTAAATTGCTGTGAAGTAGACTCTGCAAACATTATCAATACCCATATAATATGGCCTCCTTCGGTCAATATTGACCATGGTAAAATCCTAATTGATATCCGCCCAACAGCGTCGACTGTGGCTAAACAGTCCTATACGAGAATGACAGTCTCTGCCACATCTGTAAGCTGACTCAGGTCTGTTGCAGAGTTCCTTTCCCAGGATCCGCTTTTCTTCTGTCATGCGCATCAGTCTGGTTTCTACTGATATTAGATGTCTGTACACCAACAATACCACTAGTTTATGTGATGATATTGTGCACACCTATACCTGCTGCACCTACAACCATTCCTGGGCATCCAGAATAGGAGTTCACTCCCACATGAGGTCAGCCACCTTGGCAAGTGACTGGCTGCTTGTCTACTCGTCTGTCGACATTGACAGGAGAATCCATCAGAATTGTGCACACCTATACCTGCCGCTCACCTGGTCTGACTTGCCGTAAGGTATTGGTCTCAGGGTCCCGTTCAGATCGTGGATCATCCTGGCATACATGGGGATGCCATCCTCAACAACCTGGTGGGGAAAAGAAACAAAAATATACCTCCATGTACATAAGAGATTCTCTTCAGAGTCAGACATTCAAATTAAGTTCTGATGGAGCTTTAGTGCATGAATTTGTGCCCTATCCATTTACTGTGGAAGTCGCTTGTGCTGAATATCAGATTTATAGAAGCTTACGACTGTCATTATAAGAGAGCTTGTGACTGCTTATTATTAATAAGTAATTAATAAAATGACACAGTTTAAGAGAAATTGTGATTACTCTTTCACATTACTTTTTAAACTTCAAAATCAGCAACAGACACTGCACGAAGTAGTATAACACTAGTTCACCTATATTTGTTGTGGTAAGAAACATGATATTTAGTGATGTCAAGTCAATGGACGGTTGTTTCAAATTGCAATATTTTCACAATTTTGCCGTCTGAAACAGCCGTTCGTCGACTTAATATCCCTAAATACCCAATGTTTTAAAGAACGGATACAGGCAACCCTGCAGATAAAGGTGAACTAGCGTTACATAAATAGGCTGAAGCAGCTCTATTTACCTGATCTTCCAGCCCCACTTTCTTCAGAGCCTCCCTCCCTCTGCAGGACAGCGCCAAGTTGATGCTGCGACCTCGTACGACCTCCATAGTACGGATATCTGAAATAACGTTATAAGAAAACACAAGTTGTAACGTCCATGGTGGCAAAATATATTTTGCTACAACCTGTACAAAAATCAAAATTTGATCTGCATGTGCTCATATGAAAATGGGCAGAATGAGGAAGTACTGTAAATGCATTTAAGTTCACGGGGATTTAATTTCGCAGTAGCGGGAAAATGGACTTTTCGCGGTGGTTTTAATTTCGCGGTAGCACCATGCACTGGAAAAATGTTCGCGGTGGTTTTAAATTCGCGGTGAAGCGGCCGCCGCAAAAACCGCAATCCACTGCGAATATTTCTGCATTTACAGTATCTAACAGACTGTGATAGTATGAGATATAAGCCAGCTGACAGTTTTAATTGCACATGCACAAGGTCAAAGCTGAAGGCCCCTAACTCAGCTCTGTTGTACAATTAACTGGCTTCTACTGTAGTCCCTTTGCTTGATATCACATCAAGACCTGTTTCTGTCTAAACTTAAACATATCATCCACCATGCAGCACACTGCTCATGTGCAGTTTGAATTGTGAACCAGCTTATTTCCTGTAACGTTACCTGCTCTGGCCTCGTACAGGTCCACCTTGAAGCCCCTGCTGGACAGGTAGCAGGCATTCATAGCTCCAACCTGCGGACGGGTTCATGACATTGATCATTGCATATAATCCTTATGAGTTAGCGACTGTGACATGTTCAAACATTTTTCTACTTAGATGTATTGAATTGTTACGCCAGTTTCGTTCTAGGGCCGTATAACCCTGTCGTGCATATATAAGCATCATCATCATAAGTGACGCTGAAGAAGAGTGATGGATCATGCCCTTATGTGGAGGTGGTCAATTGTTCCCTACATGCAGGTTTCACTGAATAGTACATATACTAGTATATCTACATTCTATATTCTGTAATATCTGCTACATTTGTATTCATTTCTTTGCATATTGTTTTGTTATTGCAAATAAAATGTTTTTAAACATTTAACATTGACACATGGAAAAACATTTTTCTCACCAGCCCGCCTCCGACCACGGCCACACTCTTCTGTGCCTGTTTCTCCATGCCTTCTGTAGTGTAGACAGGTTTCTGCAGCTGACCAGGTTACCCAGTCCGGCTATCCTCTGTGACCTGATTTGTTACATAACACAGTAACGTTACCGTTAGATAACGTTGGGGCATTCTCCGATAAGTCACAAGTTTCTGTGCAGAGAAGTTGGAGAACTGGTACAGGGCCACAATATAAATTTCTTATGAGAATTCTTCTACTTATATACGATTTATCTTCATGTATATTTGGTCAATTTGCAAAAGAAATCGTAGTTGCCCCCTGGAAAGAGCTGCATGATAGCGCGCAGTCCCGTGCATACGTAGCCCATCTACCACTTTCTCTGAGTTGTTCTAGCAAGATTTAACATAGAATGTTTTGTAAAATACAATTTACTTTACGTTTACTCTTTCATAGCCTGTACGTTCCGGGTAATTGACGTAAAAACCACAAAACAAACCTGCGAAGTGCGAAGTTGACACCTTTACTCTGACCTCTTCACCTCTAACCCCTGACCCGAGGTCACACCCAGCAGACACTGCGGAGAAACATGGAAGGGATCGGGACAGAAATCACTCACAAAATCCGGGTAAATATGCCCAAATTCTGCTTTATACAATAATCTATCGCAAATATGTTTGATCAAAGGTATTAATGATAACTTGAAGATCATAAGAATGACGTTTGTAGCCAGTTCGAAGTAGCGGTAGCACGCAAAAACACCACGGTTTACAGCGCTCTTGTTCACCCTTGCTACCCAAGCCGGTTTCCATGAACTCGAAATTTTTGTGCGAAATTTATGAAAAAAGGAATTTCAATTACAATACATCATCCAAAACTTCGCTTTAACATGATCTTATGCAGTATGGTACAATGTGTGACAGAGACTCTGGAATAACACATCTTCCATTTAATTCTGCAGAGCGCGATCAAAGCAAAGCTTGTGGACCTGGGAGCTTACGTAGGTGAGTCGTTTTCAGTCCCCTATAAAACACACCACATGATGTGTGAATTTCTGAATATTATAATATTTATATGTCTGGTAGTGTTGCCTGGCTGCCTTTGTAAGCATTAACAGCAAATAGTTAAATCTCCGTCTGTATTTGAATTTGAGTATCGTCCTTTTGTGTAACACACCAGCTTTACTATATCTGGAAGTCCAAGAAGATGTTCGTTAGATTGAAGTCAAGATCATGGCTGTTCGCTCAGTTAATGCCAGTATTCATGGACAGTCGTTGGATGGTAGCCATTCGGAGAAGCGTGGCAAAAAAATGTTACGCTCTTCCACCTCTACATCTGCTTGGAGATGACAGCTTTGTCTGCTGCATGTGATAGCAGCAGAATGAGCTGGATATAAAGGGGACTACACAGTTACATTACAACATATCCCAATAAATCATGGAATCTGGTAATTTTTCCACTATTTCATGGTGCAGAGGTGCAGAAAATGCCAAGATGAAGAAAGGTTATTTTTCACAACTGATGTAGCAAGTAAAGGGTCTTTCCTACCATAGCCACCCAAAAACTGTGCAGAAAATTCACAGTAAACAGTTTCAAAGTAAGACTGGACAAGTTGATGGAGAACCACCCAGTTGTGTACGACTATAAAGCCTTGGACAACCCTCACAAACCAACCATCACAGTCTGCTGAAAGCAGAGTGGTAGAAACAGTTGATGACGAGCGGTTCCATGGGGTGTGAACTCCTATATAGCTACTCAACCAAAAGAAGTTGACTCTACAGTCTACTCTAAAATATTCCACCAAGAAAGGGTTTTAGATGGTTCAGTGACTTCTTTATTGAGGTCTCTCACCATGGTGTCTAGGCACATGCATTAACTCTTGCATCACCCCTATAGTACTGTATTTGAACATACAATGACCTGTCACATTTGACCCCTTGTTGCCCACTTCCAACCCTTGTTTGATCCTGTCTGGTAGGGGTTAACCCCTACTCACCACTGTCATTGGTGACAATTGAATGAGTTCCAAGGTCTATGAAATGGCACCATTTTTACGTGATACAAACAAACTTTATCAGG
>NC_049979.1:1461284-1470350 GCF_000003815.2 Branchiostoma floridae
TGGCCCTTCAACCGTGAAAATTTGAAAATGTAAAAAGTTGGCATTAGACTAGATGGTAACATCATATGATTTTTTTGGTCAGTCTAGATGGCTTTATCATCATTTGTCATATTTGATTAGACATTATTCAACACCCAAATGATAGTAAAGTACCACTACGCTAGTTGAAAATTAGCGTAGTGGTCATCATTGTTACGTAGTGGTAGCAAATCATAGCGTAGTGGCCCACTATGCTAAAATGCACTAACTAGAACCTTGTATACAATTTCCGTCCCCAGATGATGAGCTGCCGGACTACATCATGGTGATGGTTGCCAACAAGAAGAGCCAGGCGCAGATGACTGACGACCTCTCCCTGTTCCTGGCCAATAACACGGAGAAGTTCACGGCATGGTCAGAGGAGAACACGCTTATCTTGCCGCATACGGGGTTGGACAAGTCCACTAGCCCTATTGTCCCGGGCAAGTGAAAATGCTGGTCAGGCAAGTGTATGCCCTACCCCACTTGTCCGATCAGCATTCTCACTTCGGGCAAGTTAAATTTCCATTGAGTGACAAATTTTCACAACATAACATAAAGCAATGGGTCAACACAGAAAAATAGAGCTAATAACAAGAATTCCATTGATGGAAGAGAAAATAAATAGAAAAATGTCACTTAGATTTCGGGCAAGTGAAAATTAAAGTTGGTTTGGGCAAGTAAATTTTTTTTATGTAGTTGCCCAGTAGGACAAATTAAATGAATTTTGGAAAACTTGTCCAACCCTGCCATACCGTAGATGTTTTTGTGGGAAGAGTTGGAAAACCTAAGTAAAGCTGTTTTCACTTACATGTTTTGGTTGGGAGAGTTTTTGTTGGGCTTCTATAGACTATAGCAGGATTTAGGGTTGCCGTTTTGAAAGCTCCAGACACAGAGAAGTACACTGCATGGTCAGACAGAGGATAACACATTCATCTTGCCACATACTGTAAATATTTTTCTGGGAAGACTTATTGAATCTCATTTCACATACATGTACGGCCTGTAATGTTTTGGTTGGGAGAGTTTTTGTCTGTCAATAACCTGTATCAGGCTTGAAGGTTGTGGTGTTGAAAGTTGTAGACTAGAGTCCATGTGCATTACTAGTATACGTGAATTTTATTTTATTTTCTATTTTATTTATTTCTATTTCTATTTTATGGTAGAAGCCGAAACACATTTTATTTCAAACTGGCCCTTCTGTGATCAAGAGAGAAAAGAGGTCTTAAAAGCCACCAAATTCTATCCTAATATCCCCACTTTTACAGACAAAAAGAAAACCACTCTCCCCTTAATGTCACAAAACCCACACATTATAGAAAAAGTGGGATCTTTCATCCTCCACTGTCTCAGAAAAAGAAGTCAAACCCAATAAGTTACATCTTTAAAGTTTCAGTTAGACTAGAGCAGTCGCTTACTATGCTGTTTTAGTGTTAACCATTTTTTGTCTGTCATTTTTTTGTCACTTGCAATTAGCCCTCGGGCCAGAATTTGCAATAAACTTATCAATTATGTTAGGAAGATATAATCAGTTGCAGTTGCAGCTAAACATCTTCAGTGGTATACTTGCAACAAAGTAGGTACATTTGCAACAGATTATTGCTCCGGAAGTTTGTCACAAAGAAATCTTGAAGTTGTGGAAATAAGATATTTTCCTTTCCCCCCACAGGCTCCACGGAGTCCTGAGCAAGCTACAGAATGCAACGGAAGGAGAAGTGAACACAGTGTTCCAGCAGGGTAAGGACTTCAGTATATTCAAGTAGATCACAATATGATTGATCTCAATGTCCACATTTAAGAATGATTAGCTTCTCAGAAGTGCAAAAAAATTGAAAGCATTTTCTTACAGTTACATTCATCCTCTGTGGAAACTGCTACACTTCCATTGTCCTTTCATGCTGTCAGTATGTTATCTAGGATGGCAAAGGGCCTTGCATGGCAGAAGTCCATAAAACCTTTCATTTGTTTCTGGTGTTTACCTACAGAATCTGACGCTGTGAGCAGGAGTGCCAAGGCCATGGCCGCTGTGACCAGCCAGAAGCCGCCTGCGCCGGCTGTAGCCAGTGTCTCTACACCTGCCGTGTCCACCCAGCACCTGGCAGCCGCCCCCCTACCTGCACAGCCCCCCGCACAGGCCCCCTTGCTGATCCCCCCTCCGGCGGTCCCCCCTCCGGAGCCCATCATCTCCATCAAACCCGATGATTCGGACATGATGGAGGAGCTGGAGACTGAGGTACAGTAATCATCATTTCATCTCATCATCATTTCATCTCGTCTTATTAGTTATATCACTCAATCTGTGGGATCATTGGGTCATCCTCCTAAGCAGGAACATCCAACGGTGAAACCACCTGTCTGGATGTACCCTGCTTTCTCAACTGCCTCCCTTAGTTCCTGACTGCCTTGCTTATAGATATTAATGAGTTTACCCTTATTATGCGATGTCCCTTTTGAAAACTGAAAGGTCTATTCTCTGATTGGCCGACAGTCGGTTTGTGGCGACGCCCACAGGAACTAAGGGTGACGGTTGAGAAGGCAGGGTACATCCAAACAGGCGGTTTTGCTGTTGGTTGTTCCTTCGTAGGAGGATGCATTGGGCCCAGGGGTATCATAGAAGTTCAGTTTTCTCCACCATTTTCCGTGTTTCTTAGTGTTTCATTTAGCGTCATGCCTGGCCATTCTCTGATATTATCCTCCCATCCTTTCTATTGCCTAACCTCTCTTCTTCTTCCCTGGACGATTTCCTGCATGATAATTATGGCTAGTCACAATCGCTGTACCGTTTCAGTTTTCTTGTCATTACTGTATCATAGGTATAAATCTTGAAATAATTTCTGGTTTTATGTTCAAGGTTTTTCACAGTGTACCCTCGTGGAGAACTTGTCACCCAGCAAACATTATTTTGCTTTAAATGCAAACCTCAACGATTCTTCTTCTCCAGGAGCCTGCCCCCCTCCCCACTGTATTGGCACAGTCCAGACACCCTGCAGCCACCCCTGTACAGTACCAGGCTGTGACCACCTCCCCTCCCAAACACAGGCCTGCAGATGTGGACAGGCATGCAGCTAAACAGTCTTCTGTACAGTACCTACCACAGGTGAGTCATGCTTACACACCTGTACAGTACCTACCACAGGTGAGTTATACTTGCTTACCTGTACAGTACCTACCACAGGTGAGTCATACTTACACACCTGTACAGTACCTACCACAGGTGAGTCATACTTACACACCCGTACAGTACCTACCACAGGTGAGGCATACTTACACACCTGTACAGTACCTACCACAGGTGAGTCATACTTACACACCTGTACAGTACCTACCACAGGTGAGGCATACTTACACACCTGTACAGTACCTACCACAGGTGAGTCATACTTACACACCTGTACAGTACCTACCACAGGTGAGTCATACTTACACACCTGTACAGTACCTACCACAGGTGAGTCATACTTACACCCCTGTACAGTACCTACCACAGGTGAGTTCTACTTACACACCTGTACAGTACCTACCACAGGTGAGTTCTACTTACACACCTGTACAGTACCTACCACAGGTGAGTCATACTTACACACCTGTACAGTACCAGGCTGTGACCACCTCCCCTCCCAAACACAGGCCTGCAGACATGCAACCAAACAGTCTTCTGTACAGTATCTACCACAGGTATCCGGTCGTTTCATGTACCGTATATGTACAACTGTTAAGTCAACTTGTCTTGTACAACCATCAGTTCAGTTCATTGGTAGGTACAAGCTGGGACTGAGTTACTCGAGCCACTTCATCTGGGCAAACCTCTATTCTCAAGTCTTAGCACATTCTTTGGTGTTCTTGAAGCCTTTTAATGTGCTAATCAACGTATAGTTTCTTGAAAACTTTACAAGCTTGCTTATTATGGACAACATCTGTGCTTTGATACACCTCATTATAAACTTAGTGTTTCATGATTCACAATTGCTAGATTCTGATTGACGCTCGGAAGTGTATATTTTGTTATTTTGGTTTGTTGGTTGTTTTTCTTTGTTTATGTTATTTTGTATAGAGCATGTCTGTTAAGCAGTACACTAAGCACTGAGTACATTTAACCCATTTAACCTTTGCTGTATTGCCCAGTCCCCTGTGAAGCCCCGGCTTGCCGCTGTGTCCAGTCGTAGCAGCCATCATGGCAGGCAGGTGTCCAGCCAGCATGTGTCACAGGTGGGGACATGTTACCTTTTACGCTCATACAGACTGTTCAAATCCACCTATAACGAAGAAGAGTATCTTAAGATTCCGAACGAACGACAAAGATCTATTATCACCAAACTACGAATCAGCTGCCACAAACTCCGTGTTGAATCAGGGAGGCACAACCACACACCTCTGGAGCAAAGAGTCTGTCAGTTCTGTAACCTGAACAAGATCGAAGATGAATCTCACTTTCTATTAAATTGTAGTTTATATAATAATGATAGAAGTATTCTTTTTAGCTATATTATAGGAAAGTTCCCTCGCTTTGAATATATGTCTAGTGTTGAAAAATTCATTTTTCTTATGAGCTTTGATCAAACGACATTATACAAACACATCTCAAGCTACATATTTAACATAACTAAGAAACGAGAAGAAGCCGAACAAATGTATTAGAATAGTTTTAGAATTTATGTTTTAGATTAGTCTTAGAAACCATGTTTACTGCATTACTACCCTTTGTATCTATATGCCTGTACTTAGCCCGAGAATGTGCAATAAAGGCTATTACAATAAAATGTTTTATCAGCTCATTCATTGGTTAACTCAGATCCTTTGCAAATCAGTGGCACATATTGAAGGTATACATTCAACTTAAGTACCACATCAACAGTTAACAATTGTACTTGATTAAAATCCAACATTGTATGCTGCACTTGATTAAAGTCCAATGTTGTATGCTATAGACCTTGCCTAGTTTTACATTAGCAAACGTTCCCTTTGCTTTCTCACTCCTTCAGCAATGTCTAAGTGTTTTTCACTTACTAAAAATAGATCTCATGATGCATGATACATTTTATTCCCTGGAAAAAAGTCCTGTGATTCACAGAGTTCATTTTTCAGGAAAAAGATCTCACGAGGCGTGACATTCCTTTTCCTGGAAAAATACCGCATGATGCACTTCTTTTCCTGAAACAGTCTAAAGATACGCTACCTTCATTTTGCTTGAAAAGTATCTCATGATGTTTAGATCTCCAGCTATTGTAGAAGTTTATTTGCAAGTTCTTGCCCGAGGGCTAATTGCAACATGAAACATACAGAGAATATAATAAACATGTATAAAATGAAATACTTTGGTATAGATAACAATGGTGACAAGTGTAAACGAGTGACTATTCTATCAATGGTATGGACTGCTGAGAGCTACAATCTACGTATTTAGGGTTTGACTTCTTTTCTGGAAGCAGTGGAAGACGAAGTGTCCCACTTTTTCTATGATGCGTGGGTTATGTGACGTTAACAGCGTTATAGTTTTGTTTTCGTCGGTAAGCGTTTGGAAATTTTTGTGGAATTTGCATGCCTCTTCAAATAACTCCTTTCTTTCCTGATCGTTAGAGAGATCGTTAGAGAGATCGTTAGAGAGATCGTTAGAGAGGCAGTTAGAAATAAAATGTATTTATAAAATAAATTGTATGCGCGCACATGAGCACTGGGCCTGTAGGAGAGCGTCATTCTGGAGTGAGACGAATCAGGCAATACATGTTGTGTCTGACTCAATCTATGGACAAACTGGTTAGGCTAACGTCTCATTTCAAAACCGGGGCCCAGCCAGGCTGTTTGTGGAAATGGAGAATAGAAATGTAGTTATGTAGACGTAAAAATATACACAAATAATAGCCACGACTATTCTCTTAATGTTTTGTGCAGTTTGGTGTCCTTTGGTATCATGCTTTTCGTTCCCGAATGCTGCCGGGCCGGGCCCTGGTTTGGAAATATGACGTAGTCCTTAAGACGGATTGTTGCATGGCACTAACTTTTCTTGTCTCCTCCCGATCAGGTTCATCCGGTTGCCCGGAAGCGTAAGACCCCGTCCTCCGTGGTTGGTTCCGTGATCCTGTCAGCAGCACCAGATTACGAGTCGGAGGAGGATGAACCCCTGAGGAAGGGCGTGGCCAGTACGGTCAGGGTTCCAGAGAGGAGGTCAGCGGTCTCTTAGAGTATAGTTAGTACTCTATCTTGTATAGATACTGATAGAGTAAGTTTACAGGGCTTAAGATGTTATAACACTACTGTAACTGTAACTGTAAAAGCAATGTAAGTTCCTGCTGGTAGTGTCAAAAGAATTCTCCTATATCCTGTATAGCTAGATTTGAGTACTTGGCACATGATTCATTGACCAATCCTGCCATGTCTTCCTCCCTGCAGACCCAGCCTGCCTCCCTCCAAACAGGCTAACCGCTCCCTGCTGAACTAAGATGTGCACTACGTACAACAGCCACACTAGTAGTCTGTTTACAGGGATTAAGATGTTATAAAACTATTTCCTGACCAATCCTGCCATGTCTTCTCCCCCGCAGACCCAGCCTGCCTCCCTCCAAACAGGCCAACCGCTCCCTGCTGAACTAAGCTGTGCACTGTGTACAACAGCCACACTAGTAAGCTGTTGTAAGCACACTAGTAGTCTGTTTACAGGGATTAAGATGTTATAAAACTATTTCCTGACCAATCCTGCCATGTCTTCCTCCCCTGCAGACCCAGCCTGCCTCCCTCCAAACAGGCTAACCGCTCCCTGCTGCTGAGAGCCATCTCCGAGGCCAACCAGTCTGCCGGGAAGGTCAAGGGCAGGCAGGAGCACGCACAGGAGGTCATGGTGCAGCCCATGCAGGTAAACAAACAAACAAACAAACAAGCAGGTAAGGTAAAGGGCAGGCAGGAGCACGCACAGGAGGTCATGGTGCAGCCCATGCAGGTAAACAAACAAACAAACAAACAAGCAGGTAAGGTAAAGGGCAGGCAGGAGCACGCACAGGAGGTCATGGTGCAGCCCATGCAGGTAAACAAACAAACAAACAAACAAGCAGGTAAGGTAAAGGGTAAGTCAGGAACACGCACGGGAGGTCATGGTGCAGCCCATGCAGGTAAACAAACAAACAAACAAACAAGCAGGTAAAGGTAAAGGGTAAGTCAGGAACACGCACGGGAGGTCATGGTGCAGCCCATGCAGGTAAACAAACAAACAAACAAACAAGCAGGTAAAGGTTAAGGGTAAGTCAGGAACACGCACAGGAGGTCATGGTGCAGCCCATGCAGGTTGGTTTGTTTGTTTGTTTATTGCAATCTCCATCAGACTTAACAGTTAGTGTTGTTTACATGAAAACAGGATTTTAAAATACCAGTCGGATACTCCTCCCGACCATTGTTTTGAGCATCCCCCATTGATAAGTTGTCACGAACAACCAGGTTCAGGTTCAGGTCTGGATCTGGACCTGGTCCTCTGGACCTGAACAGAACCTGTTCCTAGTTTTTTTGTACAAGCTGTACCAGTACCCACCCCTAGTCAACCAGTTTAGGCAACAGGTAGAGATCAACATATGCTTACTTATCTATATAGCATCTAAATGTAGCTGCAGCCAAACAAACATATATGTACGCCAAAAAGTAGTTACTCAAGCAACTGGATATGGTTTTGAAACATTCAGATGTTTCGGATAGAATCCACTATCCTTCGTCAGTAACACTGAAGTGATCTGAAAGAAACAGGTCTTTTATACTCTAACTATGAATGAAAGACAATTTCAGATGTCCAATAGGAAACGTTGTAAGACAATTTTGACTGAAGACAATTGGATTCCAAAGAAAACAAAGGTGATAGTGGATTCTATCCGAAACGTCTGACCGTTTCAAAACCATATCCAGTTGCTTGAGTAATTACTTTTTGGCGTATCTTATTACCTGGATGTCTAACCTACATCGACGTAAACATATATGTAAACAGAGGACATAAGATTTGGACTGTTGTTATCCATAGAACCAGGTTTGTGTGCCCTGAAATGAAATGAACTGTATGACGTAACTTTCAGCCAGCCAAGGTGACCTTTTGGCACCACATTTGTATGAGTTATCAGTAGACGGTTAAAGATCATGTTGTTCTTCTCCCTGGCAGTATGACCCCATGGTGGGGTCAGAGTACCACCCAACCAGCTACAGGCCGACCGTGAGGGTCGAAGGTCACCAGCTGGGGGGTTACCGCAGTTTTCGTAACATCGTCTCCAGGACAATCCAGCCCAGCCCGGTACAGGAGGAGGGTAGGTGTTGGCCTCTTGTTTCGCAACCCAGTAAATCACCTTTTAAAAGTCATAACACACCAGTTTCCTTCATTCAGTGCAAGCTGCTTTAGACCAAACTGTTAGGTTTGATCCACTCACATGGGAATGTGAAAACCTTCTCTTTTCAATAAGTGTGGTGGGGTCTTCAAGTTGTGGCTTGCCTCAAAATGGGACTCCCACTACAACCCTACCCACAAGACCACCATGTGATCATGCTGTTACAAGACATAGAATGTATGATGTGGTGAAATTAAGACTGTTTGTCTCACTTGTGTTGTTTACCTGTGTGCTGTCTCACCTGTGTTGTTTACCTGTGTGCTGTCTCACCCGTGTTGTTTACCTGTGCGTTGTCTCACCTGTGTTGTTTACCTGTGCGTTGTCTCACCTGTGTTGTTTACCTGTGTGCTGTCTCACCCGTGTTGTTTACCTGTGCGTTGTCTCACCTGTGTTGTTTACCTGTGCGTTGTCTCACCTGTGTTGTTTACCTGTGCGCTGTCTCACCTGTGTTGTTTACCTGTGCGTTGTCTCACCTGTGTTGTTTACCTGTGCGTTGTCTCACCTGTGTTGTTTACCTGTGCGTTGTCTCACCTGTGTTGTTTACCTGTGCGTTGTCTCACCTGTGTTGTTTACCTGTGCGTTGTCTCACCTGTGTTGTTTACCTGTGTGTTGTCTCACCTGTGTGCAGACTACCAGGAGCATGACCTGGTGACCCCGCCCGGCGACCGGCGCAATGTCGTATCCAAGGAGGAGGAAGAAATGACGA
>NC_049979.1:1471383-1474472 GCF_000003815.2 Branchiostoma floridae
GTCACTGACCTGACCTGGGTGGAGTCGTCGACCTCGACATGAGCAAGGGTCACTGACCTGACCTGGGTGGGTCATTGACCTTGACATGAGAAAGGGTTCCTGACCTGGCTGTTGGGTTGGGTCGTTGACCTGGAAGTGGGCAGGTGTCCATTTAAATTTGTCCGGATTTTGTATTTTTCTCAATTTTCTCAAAATGTATCACTTTTCCTTTGCATCTGTATACTTCTTTTATACTTTTTCCATCTCATCATTTTTGAAGTACAATGCTAAAGAAAAACAAAGCTTTTCAAGTGTTCATACAAGAATGCTTTGTTGTTAGGCCCCAAATAATAAATATCTAAGTTAGAGGTGCTTGATTCCAGCAGCCCTGTAGTGTTATAGCCTGGTATCCATCCCTATTGTAGCTGCCGGGTTTCTTTTTGCGGGGGGTTCCACAAGAAGCCTGTATGCCCTTGTACATAGCACATAATCAACCATTTTAATTCAACCGGCAGTACAGCATAATCAGTGCATTTAAACATAATCAGCACATGAATTCAGTGTTAAAAAGAAGCCAGCCTGAAGAGTCTAACATAATGATGTAATACGTAGCTAATGCCTGTCTGAATTCTGGATTTAGAGTTGACAATACTCCCCCATGCAGGCCTCCAATATGGACGGAAACCTGGCTAGTGTGTTTTAGTCTCTGTTAGTCAGAGCAGGTTGGCTCTCCTGACCCAAAGATCTGTGTGTGTGAGCACGTCAGCAGAACTTTGAAGTCACATCTTATGGTTGCATATGCGTATGTTAGGATCATATCTCACCTATAGTTCCCAAAAAGTTGTGTTAAAAAAGAGAGGTCATCCGATGCAACAATGATCAGGCGTCCATCAAATGCTGTGATGGATTCTGCTGTGACTGCAAGGCAACAACTCCAGCACATTGTTGTAGAATTTGAGCTTTGTTCCAACACAAGAGTATAAACTCACCACAAATTTTCAGCCAGGCTGATTGGTCAGCGTCTGTACAAACATTAAGCAGTACAAGTGTTCTCACCAGGAATTTTTTCTAAGAGTAGGGGCATCTTAGTCCACCAAAAACCATATGCAGACAGAAGCATTATTGTAGCGAATTTGGGGGCATCCCCCGCTCCAAAAAATTGTTAAATTCATGACTCACAAGCACAAATTCCAAAATCTACAGAAAAGTCCCCATTGCTAGTTGAAACAAAGCATGGGCACCCAAATCACAGCATATGGGATCCAAAACACAGCATAGGGACCCAAAACACAGCATAGGGACCCAAAACATAGAATAGGGGATCCAAAACACAGCGTATGGACCCCAAACACAGCATAGGGACCCCAAACATAGCATAGGGACCCCAAACACAGCATAGGGGATCCAAAACACAGCATAGGGACCCCAAACATAGCATAGGGGATCCAAAACACAGCATAGGGACCCAAAACACATCATAGGGACCCCAAACATAGCATAGGGGATCCAAATCACAGCATAGCGACCCAAAACACAGCATAAGGGCCCCCTATACTGAAAAGGCCTGGTGAGAACATTGCAGTATGTTCTGCTGACGTGCTGTCTGTGTGTGTGTGTTGTTTTGCTGACGTGCTGTCTGTGTGTGTGTGTGTTTTGCTAGGACTCCGCCCAAGACAGTCCCCGTCAGCCCCATCTTCACTGTCACCTTGGACGGAGAATCTTCCTCCCTACAGACGCTGTGAATACATTTTCTGTCTTCCACTCTCACTTTTGTTGTAGACTTTCACTTCAGTAGACGTTCACACCTGTTTAGATTGAGGCTGATGGGACATTGATACACATACTGTAAATGCAGAAAATTGTGCGGTGGTTTAATGTTCGGGGTTTTTGCGGTGACCACTTCCTTTGTCCCGCTACCGTGAAATTAAATCCCCGCAAACTTCAATACATTTACAGTATTGCTGAAAAGTGGCAAATGAAAGGGGACGTACCAAAAGCAGGAGGGGTGCTTACATGTATTTTAGAGCTGCAATTGGTGCATTGTCTCTTGTTGCTCAGCATTTCTCTTTAGATCAGCATTGTTCACGTTTTCTTTTCCCTTTTGGCAGTTTTGCCCCATTGGTTCCGAAAATTATATGAAAAGATGTAGCTGTAAATGAGTCTGGCCCTATTGAAAGGAGTCAGCAAGCAATCTCCAGGCAGATTTATCGGTGGCATAAGATAGTATCAAAGCTGGCCAAGGAGTGTAGCCAACCACTGGAAGGGACACTCCTTGGCCGCCTACACTCCTTTGCCAGTCTTGATACTATCTTATGCCACCGGTAAATCTGCCTGGACATTATCAGCAAGGTGTCAATGTTCTGCTGCATCCATACTTTTCAGCACTTTCTGCTGTCTACTTCATGTTCTGTTTGTTGCAAGTTGTTCTGTTCTCTTTCCTTATATACTCTAAGCACTCCAGCCCCTTTGTTATACTCAATCTCTAGTATTCACCACATTGTTGCAGGGCTGTCTCCAGCACCTGTCCCTCCATTCTGTCCCAAAAGTTCTATGTCATCTGTAAAAGTAACAACTCTATAAATTCTAATTAGTGAAAATATATCTTTATAAGCTTGAAATGATGGCTTCACAACTGAAATCAAAAGCATGCTCTTTCAAACAATGGGTGAGACAGAAAGCTGGAGACAACCCTGCTTGGCTATCATTAATAAAATCATGCGTATAACTGTACTATCAATGAAATCATTTGTGAAGGTACATCGATGGACATTAGACATCCAGGTAATAAGATATGCCAAAAAGCAGTTACTCAAGCAACTGGATATGATTTTGGAAACGGTCAGACGTTTCAGATGGCCATCCGGCATCTTTCCTCAGTGTCACTGTGATATATGGTGGATACCATCTGAAACCTCTGACTGTTCCCAAAATCATATCCAGTTGCTTGAGTAACTGCTTTTTGGCATATATGTGAAGGTACTGTAAATGCATTTAAGTTCGCGTCGATTTAATTTTGCGGCTGCAGAAAAATGGGGTGTTCGCAGTGGTAATTAATGTAAGCGCAGCCGCCAACTTATCTACAGATACTTACGTTATGTAGATACACATTG
>NC_049979.1:1474645-1480363 GCF_000003815.2 Branchiostoma floridae
GTTGCACACTGTATTATGAATATTCGCGGTGGTTTTAAGTTCGTGGTTCCAGCGGCTACCGCGAATATAAAACCACTGCGAAAGTAGTTACAGTATTTCAGTATATTTCTTGCCCAATCAGAGATGTGCCTAAGAAGCGGCCGGCGAGCCCCAAGTTCATCGTGACCCTGGACGGGGTGGACCCTCCGCCCGGGCGCGGGAGCTCGGGGGACGAGGCCGACGACGAAGCCGGCGAGGGGAGCGGGCCGTCAGAACCGGAGGTGTTTGTTTGTTTGTTTGTTTGTTCGTTTGTTTTGAATAGCCGGTAAACAGCTACCAAAGCTCTGCTGTAAGATCTAGTCATGCCCTAGCAAGATATCATGTACAGCACTGCACTTTTATGGGGAGGGGAGCGGGCCGTCAGAACCTGAGGTGTTTGTTTGTTTGTTTGTTTGTTTGTTTGTTTGTAAACCACCTTTAGGTATGACACACCAGAAATAGTAATTTAAAAGTAAATAGACCAGAGATGCTGTTAAAGGGAGCGGACCATCAGTGCTAGAGGTGTTTGTTTGTTTGTTTTGAATAGCCTGTAAACAGCTACCCTACCTCTGCCCAGCTGTAAGCCCCAGTCATGAATTTGAACCCAGCATCTTTACATTCAAAGTAAACAACCCTAACCACTCACCACCTCCCACCTCAGGTTCCCGCCAAAAGGATGAAGGTGTCGCCCAGCCTGGCCCCTCCCAGGGTGCAGCGGATCTTACCTGGTAGCCATGGCAACGTGCAGCAGGTCACCTTCACCTTGGATGACTCTGACGGTACGTGGGGTCAAGTTTGTTTTAGGCCTTTCAAACTTCATATTTGTGTGTTTTTTTACTTCAGAAATCATGCTGAAAGGCAAAAATAAATGTGAGGGAAGTCTGCACTTCTTTTATATCAAATATGAACTAGTTATGCGGAGATTCCGAGCGAGCTCGCCGTAGTAAGTCAGTGAGTGAACTAAAAGGCATTGAATAGGGGATGTAAAAAATTCAAAACCCCATATGATTTTGGAAATGGGCAGACGTTTCAGATAGTATCCACCATATTTCGTCAGTGACACTGCAGTGACACTGACAAAATGGACACTGACGGATGCTATCTGAAATGTCTGACCATTTCCAAAAACATATCTGTTGTACAGATAATGCAATGGAAACATATATCCACAGTGTTGTGATTTTTTTGCAGCAGAGACATTGCTGCAAAAATGAAAGCCTCCACAAACATTTTCAAATCCAGAGTATTCTCTGATCATCTGACATAAGAGTTTTCTTTTACACATTGTCAACCAGTTTTTCTCCCCTGCTGACATTTTGACGCCTGTCAGACATCCTCCTCAGAGCTTCTAACTGGAGTTCTGCTTCTCACCGCTATTTGTAGCCGATGTAGATGGCACTATCCCAAACGTTCTCTTCGCGAAAGTGCCATCTACATCGGCTAAATATAGCGGCGAGAAGCAGAACTCCAGTTAGAAGCTCTGAGGAAGATGTTTGACAGACATGAAAATGTCTGCAGGTGAGAAAAACTGGTTGTGTAAAAGACAACAACTATGTCCTTAGTGATCTTCCAACCTGATGAAATTATTTTTGGATCTCTGACCATCTGATTTTCTGTCTGCCCCACAGAGGAGATGGACGTGTCGACCGGTGAGGCTGCCGCTGTTGAGAAGAAGCTGGAGCGCTGCCACTTCTGGCCGGCCTGCAAGAACGGGGACGAGTGTCCGGTCATGCACCCCAACACACCCTGCAGGTAACACAACCACGTACACAATTAGATAGTCTAGGCCACACCAATTTATAATTTGTTGCTTCTCAGATTTTTCTAGAAAAATATTGGGCCGGTCGGTCGAAAAAAAAAATCGCAAAAAGTCGGGTGAACTTATATAACACAAAAAAACATGGTAAGTAGTCAAGTTTTCAGCTTTTCATGGCATGGTTTATCCAATGAATCTCTTCCTTTTTTGATCACTGTTCTGATCATGGACTACAAAGAAGCTCTCCGATTTGTTTATCAGCAGTATGTGCCCCTGGAATGGTTTTTTTTCAGGTCTGTAATAGCAAAATCTATATTATTATTGGGGGGGGGGGCAAATCGGATCAGGGAAATCCGAGAAGCAAGAAATTAAATTGGTGTGGCCTTATCATCAGATCTCGTTACTGCACCACTGGATCCATCGTCGGGCAGCAATGTCGGCCTCTCGTAGGTCACTGTCGGTGCAGGTTGGGCCGAGTTTGCAGCTCTGTAGGAGGTGTTGTAGGGTTTGGGGTACGGGTGGGTACTGGTACAGAAAATTCAGGTCCAGGTCCGGTTCAGGTCCAGAGGATTAGGTCCAGGTTTGGACCTGAACCTGGACCTAATTCAGTATGTGGTCCAATAAGAAAAAACGGTTTTGTACCGGTACCCAGCCCTAGTTTGGGGGTTTTCCCCGTACTTGAAGCCTTGCCCCATTTGAGTGAGTATCAAATTATCTGAGCATGTTGTCGGCAGTCCTGGCTGCCTTGGAATGGGCTCTTTTGAGAGTGATATTCTGATTTCCTTATTGCAAGTTCATGCTCGAAGGCTAATTGCAAACAAAGTAAAGCAGCGGTATACATGATTGTGTACATAACAGAAGGAAAATGAGATTTAAAGATAAATTTTAGAAAATAAAAGGGAAATAATGTCTATTGTAAATCTACCTCTAACTAAGCTATTTCATGGCTTTAACATCTTTTCTGCCTCCAGTTGTTCACAGTTCATATTTACACTTGTTGTTTTCCAGGAACTTCCCGAAGTGTAAGTATGGAGAGAAGTGTCTGTTCATCCACCCCAACTGTAAGTTTGATGCGAAGTGCTCGCGGAAGGACTGCCCCTTCACTCACGCCAGCAGGAGGCAGATCAGCCCAGCAAAGGCCTCACCATTCTACTCCAGTAAGCACAGCTTCGTTCTCCACTTCTCTGTTGCTTCACATTTATATGAATAAGGCTATCCAGGGCTCGAAATACCACCTGCATATGCAGTTTAGCGCAGGTGAAATTGGAATTGTGCAGGTGTTTGTCATGTCTACCTGCACCTAACCTGCACTGGTTCATGTACCGGGTTTTATACATGAATGTCATTTGATGTAGGTGTGTATGGATTGTTATCAGCTGCATTGATAAAGTATGAAAGAAAAAATAGCATGGTTCCTGAAAAATTTTAGATTGATTTGTAATTCTTAAATTCAGAGTGGTGCAGGTAAAATTTGTCTGGTGCAGGTAGTTTTCAATGTTACCTGCAGGTATGCAGAAAAAAGTATTTCGAGCCCTGCTATCATATATGTTCATCTCCCTTGCATTGTACTTATTGTATTATTATTATGATGACGATGATGTATTATGATGATGATGTATTATTATTATAATGATTGTATTATTGTACTATGTATGTGCTGCCTTAATGTATATGCTGCACAACATCAGCATCTTGCTGCCTGATGCAGCATACTGTATTGTCTTGTTGCAATTTGAATAAAGTCTAAAGTTCATCCCACCTGAGGGTGCACAGGGCGGCACCCAACTGTGTTTCAAAAGCCCTTGGGCCACACATCTTTGTCCAATCACTACAATAGGGGGCTAGTCCACTAGTGTCTGTGTTCATACTCTTTCCTAAATGCTGAGTGCTAAGGCAAATATATTTTGTGCAATTACTACAATAGTGGGCTACTACACTGGTAGTGGTGTGTGTGTTCAACTTCCATACTCTTTCCCAAATTCTGAGTGCTAAGCTGACATAGCAGCATGTACCATTTTTAAAACTTTGGTATAACTCATCCGTTGATTAAACCAACGACTTGCCGAAAGCAAGGCAAAGACTCTAATTACTTGGCTACTCTACTTTTGCACCAGTTCAGGGTAATTAGTATCCAAAATGTAATTTTTCCTGAGTTGATGAAACGAGGCATGTTGTTGTCCCCTCCACAGGCCCAGCCCAGCGACATGCTTTGACCCTGGTTAAATAAAGAATAAACAAACAAACAAACAAGGCATGTTGTTGTTGTCCCCTCCCGCAGGCCCAGCCCAGCCGGCCTTCACGTTCCCCAGCCCCGTAACCCCCGCCCCCCCACCGCCCAGCAAGCAGAGCAAGCCGGTCTGTCGCTTCTACCCCAACTGTACCCGGACGGACTGCACCTTCCTGCACCCCAAGGTAAGACTGACAGAACTTTCCTGAGACTTTTTATGGACCCACAACAGCTGTCTTACAGATATCTTAAGACCCTGTCACACACTCTCCTCTCCATGACTTTGCTCCTGACCACTCCCCAGCAAGGTTGGAGCTGAGTTGGGAGTAGCCTGGAATCCATCCTATTCTAGCAACAGTTATTTTTTTACTCTGATTGTCTGATTGCATCAAAGCAGAATAGATCTTTCCTGACCTTTGATTTTTCAATATTCATAGTCGAGTAATACATGGTGCAGAGAACTTTTTGAGACTATTAGACAATCCCGCCAGCCAAGACAATTTTTTAGCTTTGTTAGCGATCGAAAAGATTGAGCCAGCAGTTACTACAGACGATGATACCCAGGCTACAAACTGTACCTAAACCTCTGTATCAGTTCCTGTACCTGATGGTATGTGGTACACATACCTAGCTGCACCAGTGCCCTAAGAGAGTGCTGATGTTTCCTACAGCACCACATGTTCTGTATCCGAATGAAAGCTTAATCTGTGTTGGTAGAATCTATAGTTGAAAAAGTTTAAAACTTGTCCCAACACAACAGAAGAAAGACTCACCATAAATTTTTGGTCAAACACGTCGAATCGTAAATCTGAAGTAGGTCAACGTGTTTGACCGAGAATTGATGATGAGTCTTTCTTCTGTTGTGTTGGAACAAAGTTTAAACTTTTTCAAACATGTTCTGTCTGTTTGCTCTGTCCCCAGTTCCCCCCTCCTGGCTACTGGGGACTCCCCTTCTCTACTCGCTACCCACACCTTAAAGTGAGTAGCTTCTGTCTGTGTTTACTGTCAAGTGTCTGTGCTACACACCTGTCCTGTTATCCTCGGTCTGTCTCTGGACCCGTCCCTCTGCCCTAGGACAGAAATGTTGGGAAGGACAGCAATTTTTCCCTGTCCATCTGAACTTTATGACATGACACTGATAAAATTTGATTTTGTAAGCTTAAAATGATGATGAAAATGACAGATTTGACAAAGAAAATCGACAAAATGGGCTCCTAAACAACAAGTGGGCTGGAAAAAATGCAGTGATGTTAAGCTAGAGACAGCCACAATCTGTATACTGTAAACAGGGGTGCCTTAAAGCATTTGCACGAACCCTATGAAATCCGTACGAATATTATGTGATACACACGAATCACTATGCGAAAACGCACAAATGTTATGAAATTTGCACGAATCACTATGGAAAAACGCACGGATATTATGAAATTCGCACGAATCACTATGTGATTCAGACGAACCTTATGAGATTTGCATGATCCTTATGCAAAAACGGCGGCCGGGAGGAGGCATGATTTTGAGCATTTCTACCCGTGATATTTATATTTCAATGCATGGAATGGACATTTACCGTCACAAAGACGTCTTTGATAGCCTGTGAGCTACTGTTTTGCTTCATTTCGGTGTGTTACATCGTATTTTCCGTCGCCGCCAATCAAAGCCGCCATCTTGAAAATCCCGCTCCGTCTGTCACGTGACCCCGGCGGTGGTGCGCAAT
>NC_049979.1:1480641-1492114 GCF_000003815.2 Branchiostoma floridae
CGTGTGTATCACATAATATTCGTACGAATTTCATAGGGTTCGTGCTTAGGCACCCCTGGTAAATTCATTTACTTTTGCAGTGGCTTTACATTGTGGTTGTTGGAAAAAAGAGGATCTTGCAGTGTTTTAAAATCAAAAGTTGAAACAATTCAGTTGTACAGTAGTATTACATTTTTGACATGCATGTTCATAGTCTAAGTGTCATGAACTCGAAATGGTGAGGTCCCCTTAAAAGCACAGCTTCCTTTCTTTTCAAGTGCATGTCACTAGGTGAGAAGCAAAAGTACATGTAAAGATGTGGTTGAAACTATGACATTCTAGTATGCTGTTTGTATTCTCTTGTTAAGTGCTGTTTGTTTACTTGTTTGTTTGTTTGTTTTGTAGAACTGCCGTTACGGTCTGTCCTGCACCAGGCCCGACTGTGTGTTCACCCACCCCAACCTGCCGCCACCCTCTGCATTCAAGTGGAGCGCCACCCGACACATCAGGTTGGTACCGCAGGGGAAGGGGGACAGGCAGTGGAAATACACATTCAATGTCAATGGATTGTTATAAATTCTCACAAAGTATTCATAAAGATAAAGATTTTTTTAAACTGCAAACTGCTCTTGAAAATGCAAATGTACTTCATTAATGAATGCAAAGTTAACATAATTCTTAACATTCAGATATTACAAGTTGAATGCATGTAGGCCATATAGGCTGCAGTTAGCTTTCCTTCAACCAGATCCTTGAGATTGTACAGGTTATCTAGTTGTGAATGGTTCATATTTTATGACTACCACAATCTTTGTCTTCTTGTGCCTTACCTTTGTTTTCCATTGAAATCCAAATTGTCTTCAGCCTGAGTTTTTTCTTACATGTTTCCTATTGGACATCTTTCCAATTGTCCTCATGCATAGTTAGGGTGTAAAAGATCAGTTTCTCCAGATCTAATCAGTTTCACTGACGAAAACTAGTGGATGCTAGTTGAAACATCTGACCGTTTCCAAAGTCATATCTAGTTGCTTGAGCAACTACTTTTTGGCATATCTTATTACCTGGATGTCTAACCTTCATCGACGTACTTTGTCTTTTTGCAGCGAGAGGAAGTTTGCAGATGAGACCAAAGTGACACACGTACCAACACTTTCCTCGTGATGGCTGTAGCACAGACTCGAGAGAACCACTGCAGAAGTACCCGGCCATTGCAGCACTGTTTTACTCCATTTGAGGGATGTTGTTTGATGACTCACAAGCTTTTGGAAGCCAACTGTATTTTGTTATGGCACCATTTATCTTGTGTAACACAGAACTGGTTTTCTTGCCTGTGAAAATATGAAGTAATCAGTTCCGTACGAATTAGAGAAGGTGCTAGTACGTACGTAGGTTGTACCATTGTCTGTTCCTGGAAGATGAACTTTAAGACAACTGACACCTTACAGCAGGTTTGCAGCTGTCATGAACTAAGTTGTCTCTAACTTTAATTTGTTTTCCATCCCAATAATTGTTTGGGAGCCCTTGTTGGTCATAAGACCTACCATTTTAAGCTTACGTTTTCGTCAATTTCATTTCAGGAAGTTTTGATTTTTGGATGGACGGGGTGAATTTTTTTTTCCTTTGTCCAAAAAAGCAAGTTTCCGTAGGAATTAGTTCTAGAGACAGCCCTGCTGTTTCAGGACTTGATTTACTTCTCTGTAAGCACAAGTTACATGGATGTAAGACTGTAGCTTAGCAAAACTTACTGTTTGTATATGGAAGCCATATTTTCACTTTTTTTCTTTTTTAATCTCCCAATTGTTGGGTTAACTATGAACTACTTGTATCAGTATTATACATATATGTATGTATATTAATGATCATTTGGTACTCTAATGTCAGCTTTTTAGAGTTACGACAACTCTTGTCTTTGAATGAATTTGTTCATCATTTGAGTTGAGTTTCCATTTCCAGACTATCCTATGACATGTGGCACGTTGCTAGTCTGAGTACCATCCTCAGTAGTGACTGCCTGCTCAATACTTTTGCTTGCTATCCACAAGCGAAAGAATTGAGCCAGCAGTCACTACCAAGGATGGTGCTCAGGCGAGCACATTGGGTATTATGTTAAGGCATCAATGTACACATTTTTGCCACATCATAGGACGACTGCTTTTCCTTTAACATGGATTGTAGGCTTGTGTAGTGGTAAAGTATCCCACTATTGAATAGCAGGGTCAGGGACTGTATTATCTGCTTTGCTGTCAGAATGCCGGATAGCAATTAACTACACTTCTAGTGTAGGATATAGGAGAATTCTTTTTACACAGCCAGCAGGTACTTACATTGTTTACGTTTTGATGTCTCTCAGACACCTTTGTCAGAGCTTCTGCTTCTTGCAGCTATATCATATGTAGCCGATGTAGGTGGAACTTTTGCGGTGAGAAAACAATCCCAACTGTGGCTAAGCTTCTATCCCCCCTTGTCCCAGTACACTTCTAGTGGTTGCTGTTTTTTGAAGAAAAATGAAAGTCAACTCAAACTAGATTAGTTCAGTGATTTATTTGAGATACACTTGTCATGTCAGAGAAGACGTACACTATGTTAAGTATGTGTACAGGTTCATTGTACCGGGAAACTTCTCCAAGCTCTTTTTGACAAGCACAGTGAACACTAACAGTGGACCACAGCATACTGTCCTAAAGACTGCGACCCCTTTCTAGTAGCATGTATATCGTGTGAATTACATCCAGCGGGATTCAAACTCACGACTTTTTGGTCTAGATTTATGGCCACTAGAATATGTGTGCTACCACACTTAAATGTGCTGTGGTGCCAGATTAAAGTTTGTATACAGTTAATCGCCTGAATGCATGTCTTGAGTCATGCACAGGTCTGAAATGTCTCAAACAGATTTATTATGTAGATCAGTTGTAGTGGTTACCTATTTGTACAGAACTTGTTTTCCACTCCCCTTACTTGTCTCACACTACATTATATACTACACTGTATATATGAAGTTCAACAACATAGCACAAGAAAATAGTATCGTAACTGTTGCATATTACACCAGCATGACATTTGATTGAAACTTGTTTTCAGAAGAGAATAGTGCAGATGGTGCATCCATGTCTCCTGAACGCTTCATTTACCATTTTTATGTAAAGCAAACATGTAAATATTGTTCATAATAAACTGTTCCACAAAGTATGATTATGGCTTTGTTGTGTATTTCAATACATGTACAGAAATAACAATGGAAGTGTAAGTTGTGATTTTTTAGGTCAAAAAAATATTTTCCATGTTTTTTTTGTTTTTTTTATGACTGTTTAGAAAACTGACATGCAGCATGGTCTAATTCTTATTAAGTAAGCTATGGAAGTCATGGATAGCTGACATATATAATGATCTTAGTATGATATAAGACCAATCAAATTCAGTATTTGTGCATATGTGGTAGGGGAAAGTTTTGGAAAACACTACAAGTAAAATCGTTTTCATAGCCTAGTTGCCTCAGCTAGGGGAAAGTTGAAAATTACATGCAGAAGTATGAATGTAACGTATTCAAGACTAATTCCGGACCTCAGCCGATCACCCAACTCCTAAGGCTAAATAGTTTCCTCACTTGATCAATATCTAATATCATCTACTGCCCGATACGTCCATGACTAGTTTGGTAAAACTAAAAGTAAACTCTTGGCGGAGAGCACCGACAAGTAGTCGTACAGCAGCGACATCTAGCGATAATTGACCTCACTGCAGCATGATTGTCCCAGGGTCCCTTGTTGCGGTCGCCACAATGCCCCGGATGTAGGGTGTACACAACTCTTTCAAGATGGCGTAGGGTCCAACGACCTGAAGAATTTCTTGCATATTTTCGACAATTATCGCAAAGGTGAGTGCAATTACCTTCTCAAACTCGCACGGAATTGACGGAAAATCCCCTCATGTCCAAGGGCACAGCCTGAAACTGCCGTAGTCAAGTAGAAACTTGATGGTAAGTGAGGGACGCTTTGGCGCCCGAGGGAGATTTAAAATTTTGTCAAGATGGCAGCCGTCACGGCCGGGAGGGGGGTGGGTGACTCACTCTTCTCGCTAGCTCGCGAATTCCCGAGTCGTTTGATCACACTTGTAGTCAAGGTACAGTCCGATCGTTTTGTGTACCGACGCGAGGGACGTTGTTGAGCGAGGTTTTGAGTCGATCTAGTTTTCTGCAAGAGTCCGAAGTCAGTTGGTCCCCACGCGACGGCTGAAACCCGATACCCGGGAGTCTTGGTCGCTTCCTGCCTCCTCTTGTTTTCATTCGGACGCGCGTGCTCCATTCGTCTCGGGAAATCGCACCAAACTAACCTACAGGAAAAGAGGGGGACAAGGAACACAAACATGCGGCCAGACCAGGTACTTATTTAGGGTTAGAACTTATTCATTTTTCACCGAGCGTTTTGGCCAAGTTTTGGCTTGTGTCAGGCGGGGACCGGAACCAAGGTCACCAGAAAGATCGAAGATCAGAAAACTGGACTTGGACAGTTCACAGCGCAGGAACCGCTGAGATGGGCCTTATGGGCACGATAAGGGTAGTCAGCACTATCTGACATGGAGCAGAACATAAGATAGTGACTTCAAAGTGGTCTGCAGACAGTTTGGCAGTGTCAGATAAATTATTTGTGCTGTCACTGTCGAAACTACAAGCTGTCAAATATTGACAGTGCAGTGTAACCAGTGTTCGTGTAGATATGTCAAAACTGAAGAGCATTGACCCATGACAATGAAGGCTCATGTTGATAGTGTACATTTTTTCTGAGTCATTGTTGTAAAGTACATACTACTATTACTAGTAGTACCTGTACTGTCTGGGAAAGTACTAGTAGGCATGGGTGTCCAGCTGGAACTGTCTAGTCCTGTTGCCATTTGCGGAACATCTTTTTTTTTGCAGACATGTTCAAACCAAGGAACATTGAAACATATTCAAAGCACAACCTTTTTCCTATCCCCATGAGTCATGGTTATAAAGTACTGGGAGAGTAGTTTATGATTGTGTTCTGGCCCTCCCCAGTCCTGCTGCCTTTTACTCAATGGTAATCCCTGCTATTATATGGATGATTGTGTCTAATGATGAGTGTCATATCTCCCTCCTCCTCCCTTCCTCCTGTAAACTCCAGAGAAAACACCTGTTCCTTGTCTCTGTCACAGGACAGCGAAGCCTCTCTTTTGTTTTTCCTGACCCCAAACTTCAAAAGACTTTAAATTTTAATCCGTTTGTCATGCTGATCAGTGTCCCGAGGGCCTGAGGTTGTCGTCATGAATATTCATAGCTGTTTGAATTGTTCCACTCAGTCTGGTTCTCCCCTAAGATAAGCAACAGTTGGGACCTAACAGAGCAGAGAGTAGGGGCTTGTCGGTTGGGAGCCGGTTGTTTTAGAAGCGCACGATGCCAGGAGAACAGGTAAATTACTCTCGAGCTGTGTTTGAACAGAGTTTGAAGACAGTTTTTACAGTAAAATTCCAATACAAAAAGTGTTAGCTAAGCTTACCCAGATTCAAAAGTTTTACAGCACTATACCACTTTGTCAAGGAATGAAGCAGACACTGTGGTTTTGATAGGAAATTGCGTTAAGAACTCCTTTCCTCTTCAGAACAGGTCACTTTGTTTGTGTTTCTGGTGTTTTGGTTGCTAAATTATCTCAGCAAACAAGTTCCTGGTATTCCATTGAGAAGCAACTTCCTGGGTGAGAGAGTCAGATGGATTGGAATGTTTTAGGAGTGGCCTGGCTTCCTGAAAACGGACAACAAGTGGTGGACAAAGCTTTCAAAATATACCTGGAACGAGAAGGAATGTGTAGGGCGACTAGGGTCACCAGTGTGAGCCGGTATTTCTATAAACCGGCCCCCCTCTCTGAATCACGGCAGGCTTTTTGTTGGGTGATCAGAACGGCTGACTCCAGCCGACCTTTCTGTTGACCTATTTTGAACAATAACAGGAAGGCCCCAGCGTGGAACAATTGTTAGGCAGTACATGATCCCTCCCAACCTGTTGCACAGAAAGGAGCAAATGTGTGCCGCTAAACACTAATGAACTGACTTACATGTTGTCTTGTTTGTTGGTAGTTACTTCTTGTAGGAAAAGTGTAAGAATTGTGGTTTTTATATACGAGTGTTAGAAGAAGAAAGGACAGTGTAGGAGCTAGCCCAGATGTGTTTATCTGATTGTTGTGACTGTGACCACTCACAGCTCTCCTGCAGTCACTGTTCAGTGTCCCTTTCAACATACTAATGTAGGTCTTGAAACGTTCCTGGTTGTTCGATTTTTTTCAGGATCTCTCAGCTGCTGGTTCATGACATTTCAAATATGTGCTTCCAATGTATGACTACTGCACTATAGACTTGTTTCATCTATGGATTTAATATTCTGCAAAAACTGCCTTGTTCTTTCAATTTTTAAATAGAAGCATCGCAAAAATAACTGAATTAATAGTAGTGAGTGGATCAAGATTCCAAAAGAGAGCTAGTGTATGGTCGTACTAGTAGTCTCCAACAGACTCTCTGGGTTGCTGGAAAAATAGATGATTTGCTAGGGAAGGTAGTCAGGGTTATTTGTAACCTCCTAAGCAGGCCTTATGAGCGGGGCTTTGGGATATCTTTTCTGCTCTTTTCTGATGCTATATTAGTTTTTTTGCACTCGCTTTCTTTTGGCAGAGCCTCGTAGCCAAGAAAGCTGAAAAAAAAGCCTGACTTGGTCGTAGAGACTTCCAAGGAGTCTACCCTCTTTACCATTTTTCCAGGAACCCAGTGAGTCTGGTAGAGACTTGCTAGTGTGCAGTTTGTATCTGTCCCACCCAGTGTCATTTTAGCCTGGTATCCAGCCATATTATAGCTCCCGAGTCTCTTCTGTCCTGTATACATATTTGCAGAGAGAACAGAAGAGACTCGTGAGCTATAATACGGCTGGATACCAGGTTAGAGTGCTACAGTTTCCCTCAGAGCCAGACAGACCAGGGCTCGAAATAGTGGGTGCATGTGCACCCAGGTGCACCCAAAATTGGAACTGTGCACCCAAATATTTTCTTAGGTTTATGTATGGAAATATACTAGTATACATCATATTCTTGACATCTAAGTGTTAGAAAGATAATAAAAATGCCTGTCATGTTACTTGTTTAATAATTTGATAGCTTGCAACTAAGTTTTGGTGCACCCAAAAATGTTTTGGTGCACCCAATTTTTTTAGCTGGGTGCACCGGTGCACCTAATCCCAAAAACGAATTTCGAGCCCTGCAGACTGTTTGGGCTGCTTCCAGTTGAGCTGCGTCCAAGTTGAGACCCTCCATGTTTGTTGTACTGTACAGTGCCAGGCAGAAGGTCAGGTGTCCCAGTGCAGTAACTGTTGTAGGTTGTCTCAGCTGACTATGTGCACTTTGTGCAAACTCTCCAGCAGTTTAGCACACTTCTGGTCTGTGTGATGACCCTGTAGTCTCTTACCAGGCTTCTTTGGTGGCTAAAAAAGAATTACCAATATAGGTGAATAATTTGACAAAGGAGCTTGCTAGCTGCAGGTATGGTGGTTGACATGCCATATCTGGTCCCATGTAGGTCCCATGTCTGATCCGCTAACTTTCCTTCCAAATTACTCACTTTATTTCGCCAATGACTACCAATTTTTCAGTCACGAAAGGACCCAGGCATCATTTGTAGTTCTCATACTTCGGAATCATGTTCAAAACAGTCACCAACATGCCAGTACAAGAACCTTGCTACTCCCATCCACTGATCCAGAACTCAAAATTTGTGTCGTCTTCCAATATTCAAATGACGATCATTTCTTTATAATTAGTGGGTGCCAGACTTTGTCAGGACAGCTATCGACCTGGAGCTGTAATAGGTGGCTTCCAGGCTCGTTGAACTTGAACTTGAAGCCCCTGTCGTCAGGCCCCATCTCCATCCCAGGGAACTACAGCTGGGTTGTGTCTGCTGTGGTGTAGACTCAGCTACAGCCTGTACAGGTCAGGGTTAATGCTGAACCACCAGCGCACCCCGGGGGAGTGGGAAACTTGGTTTGCAGAGGAAAAACAGTCTGTGTTTCCTCCTCCGAGAGCAGTTGTTACTACTTACTGAATCCCTTATTTGTGCCAAGATGAGCCATGGTACTTGTTTTGGATACATCTAACCTACATCTGCATAAGGGTTACCCCAAATAGTCCCACAAGGGGCAATGGAAGGGGGGGGGGGGAGTTGAGTTCCCTGGACATGAACTTGATTGTCTTTTCAGCCTTCTGTTTGAACAAACCTGCACACTGGCACTTGCTTTGGGGTTTGGGGGAAGGGGTAGTAATTCTGCTGGTATGATTTGAAAAACAGGCAAGTTTTTTTTCAACAAGTGATTGTGAAGGTAAGGTGTATGAATTGAATGTACGAATTCTGTCCTGTCCAGTGCACATATGGATGGTTTCACCTCCTGCCATCCAGGGTAAATAACTCGGTGACAAGGTAAAACTCACCCTGGTGTGAGAGATTTCATTGTGACAACCGTCTAAATGCTCTGAAGTTCATCGTCAAATTGTCCCAAGTTTCCATGGAACAGAATGTATGATTTTGCATGTACACCTGAGTTAAAATTCCCATTGTATGCCAGCAACATGCTTCGTTTTCCCCTATCAATAGAAAATGTACAAGGAAAACTTGAGCCAGTGACAGAGTTGAAAGACGTCCAAGCCAGCCTGTCATGCCTGTAGGAATGTTTACCTTGACTTGACATGGATGATATGTTAATGCTGGAAACTGCAGGCTGACCTGAGTTAGATATTCCAATCCAGGGCTTGAAATAGGGTGCACCCAAATATTTTCTTAGGTAAATGTGTATGTAAAGATATCAAAGTATACTAGTATACATCATATTCTTGACATCTAAGGCCACACCAATTTAATTTCTTGGTTCACGGATTTTTTCATAAAAAATATGGAGCGAGAGGGCGAAATAAAAATAAAAATAAAAATTGTAAAATGGCTGGGGTAAAGGTAACAACTAATCCAAAACATAAAGAAAAAAAAATTTCAGCTTGAAAAAAATACAAAAACACTATTATTGTACAGTAACAGCACCTGTACCCACACTTTAAGGAGCTTATAATGTAAAGGCCAATTTGCTACACCAGAAAGTTGGTGAATGGCTTCATTAATGGTGAAAATTTGCTGAGTGGTAATTTTTATTTTTATTTTTTTTTCCAAAAAATAGGAGCGAGCGAATCCGTGAACCAAGAAATTAAATTGGTGTGGCCTAAGTGTTAGAAAGATAATAAAAATGTCTATCATGGTACTTGTTTAAGAATTTGATAGCTTGTAACTTATTACTTCAATTTATTAAAAAAGTGGTGCACCCAATTTCTGGGTGCACCAGTGCACCTAATCCCAAAAATGAATTTCGAGCCCTGTATTCTATTCTAGAGCGTAGCTCGAAGATTATGGCTATGTCATCTCGTAAGGGGCGATATAATATTATAACCCCAATGGTGCTGTAATACTAAAAAATAGTAATACACTGTATACATGTCTCTCTAGTACTATAGAGTAGCCAACTTTGCAACTTCTCTAGGTATCAGGCATTTGGGTCCTAATAGTTGATAAAAAAAGGACATTGTAAGTTAATGAAGAAAAGCACCTTCACTCACTCACTATCTGGTCTGATTATAAGTACGTAATATATCTTATTACATTGTATTTAAGAACAAGCCTTAGCTGTGGAGCCTACTGAAGAGGTTATTACGGGTGACTTTTCGCTCACTCGATTGTTTATCTGTGTTGTGTGTTCGTGGTTGACGTCAGTGTTAGGAGGCCGCAGTTGGCCGTGACGCGTGGGGCTGTGTTTCTACATTTTACACCAAACCGTGAGGCGAGCACAGAGATGGGAAGCAAACATTGAATGTAGCAGGTAGTTACAAGTGGCTGTAGTGTAGGTAGCTATAGGCTTCCTCTACGTTTCTGGGGCAACTTGCTGTCTGTTCCTGACACTGGCATACTCGTATGTAGGTCACGAATTTTTAGCCCACTTATCAAAAGTTTATCTAACTCAATTCATCTAGCCCATGTTGGGCAAGCATATGCAATAAAGATGATTGTCAATGTAATCTTTTATTGATAAAAAGACATTCCAGTTTCTACAGGCATCTTATATAATATATCATCATGGGATTTTATTTTCCAAAATTCAAACTCTTTTATATAAAAATAAAAATTGCATGAAGTATACATAGAGAGAACAAACTTTGACAGAACAGCTACTGTAAATCTTGAAATATTCCCAGTTTGTCTGAGACATGTCCCTGATCTATAAATCCGTCTGGCCCTACCCAGGCCTAAGGTTGTTGTTGTTCTTCCTTCCACTCATGCACATGAACAACAGGCCTGAATAAACAACCAGGGAAAGGCCCCCAGGGTACTACTAGTATTCTGTTCATATACAGCTCCAGAGAAATGTACTGTGTAAGGTTATACAAAACCAATTTCCTTATTACATACTATTACATAAAGTTCTGTAGAAAAATTCAATTCCTAATGCAACTAGACATTACCATTGATCATAAAACTTATCCGCTCTTTTCTCTCCACTATAACAGAAAAGCGAGAAGTTTAATTTATCCAGAAATACTCTCATTTTGTATCTGTGAACTGTATCTTTAAAAAATGTCTTGTTGGAACCTGTACTTAGCCTGGTGTGGCAAAAATTCATTCATCTGGAGGAAACCCTAATGTTTCACAAAGAACTGTTAAACAATCATTTTGGAGAGTTAACTTCATTACGTATTCAGATGCAAATGTGATTGTCTGGGTGTTTTTAGCACCTGGCTGTTAATAGTTGTAAACGGTGTCATGAGTATATTGTTTCCTTTTTTTTTGTTGAATAGACTTCTCTGCCTTTTCAACAGCATGGTACGATGTCTCAATCTCTCTCTTCTATACAAATGCTGCTTGTGCATTCTTGTATTTTACCGGATATGGATTGTTTGTTTAATGCTTTACTTATTCATCAAAACTGGACGTAATGTCAGAAGTAAGATCAGATGTCACACATTTGTCCCACTCAGAAGCACCTGCTTGTAAAGCAGGGCTCGAAATTCATTTTTGGGATTAGGTGCACTGGTGCACCCAACCTAGAAAATTGGGTGCACCAACATATTTTTGGGTGCACCACATAAAATAAAGTAGAATATCAGAATTACCTAATTGCAAACCTACTAAATTAGTAATTTTAACAGAGCTCTTCAGAAATCGGAAGTACTATGACAGTCATTTTATTATCTTTCTTAACACATAGATGTCAAGAATATGGTGTTTACTTAGTATACTGACATCTTAACATACATAAGACTATGAAAATATTTTGGTGCACCCTGTGCACCCACAGAAAAAGGCTGGGTGCACAGCTCCAATTTTGGGTGCACCTGGGAGCACATTGTTTTTTCCCACCGAGCGTCGTAAAGTGATTACATAAACAGGTTTGCAGGCATGCGGCGCCAGATCAGGTGAT